>NC_057799.1:212564795-212586497 GCF_018294505.1 Triticum aestivum
AGGGGATCGTGGGGGAGGGGGGCGAGTGGGGCGTCGGTGTGGGGTTAGGTTTCACCGGGTGGGTGGATAAGGGAGCGCCGGCTGGGCCGGTTCGGTGGGCCGTGGCCCAGGAGCGGCAGGGGGCCTCTCCAACTTTTCCTCTTTTTTTAAAGACTTTTCTGTTTTCTTGTTTATGTTATTTTATTTCCTTATTGTTTCCATCTAAACGTCCTTTTATTTTAGTTTTATAAAATGCCAAATGAGCACCTAAATTAGTATTACTAATTAGTCCACTGCCACAATTATTTTGGCACATTATTAAATTAGTTATATTATTATAACTTTATAAAAGCCATTAAATTAATTGTTTTTGCTGCTGTTTTAATTACTTTAGAGCCCTAAAACATTTTATCAAAGTTTGGTCTCTCCACCAATATATCCTATGAATTATTTGCCACAATAAGAACATTTTAGTTTTTATGCTTGAAAACATTTACTGTTTGCCTATATTTTAAATTTGAATTTGAATCGTTTTGAACTAACGCGAGTTTATCAACAGTAACGGTGGTGACGTGCCATCTTTAACAGAGGTTTACTGTAGCCTAATTATCCGGGCGTTACAACACCTGTCAGGACCTCGACCACCATTTGCCGCGTCCCAAGGGGGAGCCCGGACTCCTGAAACCTCATATGGTCCTCACTACTGAGCAAGGTCCACATCGGGCGAGAATGGCGCTGAAGCGGAGCAACCCGGCGCTTGATGAACTCCTTCACCACCATAGGCGCGGTCACGCTGTGGTCCTTCAACCTCCTCAGCCTGAGTCAGACGGGGACAAGACAGGGGCTCGCGAGCCTCTCGTGGCCCCAGCCGGGGTGAGAAACGGCAGGCGCTGACGGGGCGTCGAGCAGGGGGCTGAGCACGCCGGCGTCGACAAACACCCACCGTCCGAAACTCGCTCGTGGATGGAGGAAGCTCGAAGTCGATCCTCGAGCCCTCCTACCTCTTGAGCACTGCGTTGGTTTTCCCTTGAAGAGGAAAGGGTGATGCAGCAAAGTAGCATAAGTATTTCCCTCAGTTTTTGAGAACCAAGGTATCAATCCAGTAGGAGGCCACGCACGAGTCCCACGCACCTACACAAACAAATAAATCCTCGCAACCAACGCGATAAGGGGTTGTCAATCCCTACACGGTCACTTACGAGAGTGAGATCTGATAGATATGATAAGATAATATTTTTGGTATTTTTATGATAAATATGCAAAGTAAAGAAAACAAAAATAAAAACGGCGCCAGAAATAGCTTGTTGTCGGGAGATTAATATGATGGAAGATAGACCCGGGGGCCATAGGTTTCACTAGTGGCTTCTCTCAAGAGCATAAGTATTTACGGTGGGTGAGCAAAGTACTGTTGAGCAATTGACAGAACTGAGCATAGTTATGAGAATATCTAGGTATGATCATGTATATAGGCATCACGTCCGAGACAAGTAGACCGACTCCTGCCTGCATCTACTACTATTACTCCACACATCGACCGCTATCCAGCATGCATCTAGAGTATTAAGTTCATAAGAACAGAGTAACGCTTTAAGCAAGATGACATGATGTAGAGGGATAAACTCATGCTATATGATATAAACCCCATCTTGTTATCCTCGATGGCAACAATACTATACGTGCCTTGCTACCCCTACTATCACTGGGAAAGGACACCGCAAGATTGAACCCAAACCTAAGCACTTCTGCCATTGCAAGAAAGATCAATCTAGTAGGCCAAACCAAACTGATAATTCGAAGAGACTTGCAAAGATAACCAATCATAGATAAAAGAATTCACAAGATTCACATATTGTTCATAGATAGACTTGATCATAAACCCACAATTCATCGGTCTCAGCAAACACACCGCATAAGAAGATTACATCGAATAGATCTCCACAAGAGAGGGGGGAACATTGTATTGAGATCCAAAAAGAGAGAAGAAGCCATCTAGCTAATAACTATGGACCCGAAGGTCTGAGGTAAACTACTCACACTTCATCGGAGAGGCTATGGTGTTGATGTAGAAGCCCTCCGTGATAGATGCCCCCTCCGACGGAGCTCCGGAACAGGCCCCAAGATGGGATCTCACGGGTACAGAAGGTTGCGGCGGTGGAATTAGGTTTTTGGCTCTGTATCTGGTAGTTTGGGGGTACGTAGGTATATATAGGAGGAAGGAGTACGTCGGTGGAGCAAAGTGGGGCCCATGAGGGTGGAGGGCGCGCCTGGGGGGGGGGGGGTAGGCGCGCCCCTACCTCGTGGTCTCCTGGATGATTTCTTGATGTAGGTTCCAAGTCCTCTGGATCACGTTCGTTCCGAAAATCACGTTCCCGAAGGTTTCATTCCGTTTGCACTCCGTTTCATATTCTTTTTCTGCGAAACTCTGAAATAGGCAAAAACCAACAATTTTGGGCTGGGCCTCCGGATAATAGGTTAGTCCCAAAAATAATATATAAGTGTATAATAAAGCCCAATAATGTCCAAAACAAAATATAATATAGCATGGAACAATCAAAAATTATAGATACGTTGGAGACGTATCAAGCATCCCCAAGCTTAATTCCTGCTCGTCCTCGAGTAGCTAAATGATAAAAACAGATTTTTTGATGTGGAATGCTACTAGGCATAATTTCAATGTAATTCTTCTTAATTGTGGTATGAATATTCAGATCCGAAAGATCCAAGATAAAAGTTCAATATTGACATAAAAATAATAATGCTGCAAGCATACTAACTAAGCAATTATGTCCTCTCAAAATAACATGGCCAAAGAAAGTTCATCCCTACAAAATCATATAGTTTAGTCATGCTCCATTTTCGTCACACAAGAATGCTCTCATCATGCACAACCCCGATGACAAGCCAAGCAATTGTTTCATACTTTAGTAATCTCAAACTTTTCAACCTTCACGCAATACATGAGCGTGAGCCATGGATATAGCACTATGGGCGGAATAGAATATGATGATGGGGGTTATGTGGAGAAGACAAAAAAGGAGAAATTGTCACATCAACGAGGCTAATCAACGAGCTATGGAGATGCCCATCGATTGATGTTAATGCAAGGAGTAGGGATTGCCATGCAACAGATGCACTAGAGCTATAAATATATGAAAGCTCAACAAAAGAAACTAAGTGGGTGTGCATCCAACTTGATTGCTCACGTAGACCTAGGACACTTGAGGAGGCCCATTGTTGGAATATACAAGCCAAGTTCTATAATGAAAAATTCCCACTAGTATATGAAAGTGACAAAACAAGAGACTCTCTATCATGAAGATTACGGTGCTACTTTGAAGCAAGTGTGGTAAAAGGATAGTAACATTGTCCCTTCTCTCTTTTTCTCTCATTTTTTTGGGCCTTCTCTTTTTTTATGGCCTTTCTCTCCTTTTTTTATTTTTTTATTTTTTATTCCTCACTTGGGACAATGCTCTAGAAAATGATGATCATCACACTTCTATTTATTTACAACTCAATGATTACAACTCGATACTAGAACAAAGTATGACTCTATATGAATGCCTCCGGCGGTGTACCAGGATATGCAATGAACCAAGAGTGACATGTATGAAGGAATTATTAACGGTGGCTTTGCCACAAATACGATGTCAACTACATGATCATGCAAAGCAATATGACAATGATGAACGTGTCATGATAAACGGAACGGTGGAAAGTTGCATGGCAATATATCTTGGAATGACTATGGAATTGCCATAATAGGTAGGTATGGTGGCTGTTTTGAGGAAGATATAAGGAGGTTTATGTGTAAAAGAGCGTATCATATCACGGGGTTTGGATGCACCGGCGAAGTTTGCACCAACTCTCAATGTGAGAAAGGGCAATGCACGGTACCGAAGAGGCTAGATATGATGGAAAGGTAAGAGTGCGTATAATCCATGGACTCAACATTAGTCATAAAGAACTCACATACTTATTGCAAAAATCTACAAGTCATCAAAAACCAAGCATTACGCGCATGCTCCTAGGAGGATAGATTGGTAGGAAAAGACCATCGCTCGTCCCCGACCGCCACTCATAAGGAAGACACTCAAAGAACACCTCATGTTTCAAATTTGTTACATAACGTTTACCATACGTGCATGCTACGGGACTTGCAAACTTCAACACAAGTATTTCACAAATTCACAACTACTCAACTAGCACAACTTTGATATCACTACCTCCATGTCTCAAAACAATCATCAAGCATCAAACTTCTCTTAGTATTCAACACACTCATGAGGAAGTTTTTACTAATCTTGAATACCTAGCATATTAAGATTATTTAAGCAAATTACCATGCTAATTAAGACTCTCAAAATAATCTAAGTGAAGCATGAGAGATCAATAGTTTCTATAAAACAAATCCACCACCGTGCTCTAAAAGATGTAAGTGAAGTACTAGAGCAAAAACTATATAACTCAAAATATATAAGTGGAGCACATAGAGTATTCTAATAATTTCCGAATCATGTGTGTCTCTCTCAAAAGGTGTGTACAGCAAATATGATTGTGGTAAACTAAAAAGCAAAGACTCAAATCATACAAGACGCTCCAAGCAAAACACATATCATGTGGTGAATAAAAATATAGCTCCAAGTAAAGTTACCGATGGAAGTAGACAAAAAGAGGGGATGCCTTCCGGGGCATCCCCAAGCTTTGGCTTTTAGATGTCCTTAGATTATCTTGCGGGTGCCATGGGCATACCCAAGCTTAGGCCCCTGCCACTCCTTGTTCCATAATCCATCAAATCTCTTACCCAAACCTTGAAAACTTCACAACACAAAACTTAACAGAAAATCTCATGAGCTCCGTTAGCGAAAGAAAACAAAAGACCACTTCAAGGTACTGTAATGAACTCATTCTTTATTTATATTGGTGTTAAACCTACTGTATTACAACTTCTCTATGGTTTATAAACTATTTTACTAGTCATAGATTCATCAAAATAAGCAAACAACACACGAAAAACAGAATCTGTCAAAAACAGAACAGTCTGTAGTAATCTGTAACTAACGCAATCTTCTGGAACTCCAAAAAATCAGCCAAAATAGGAAGACCTAGAAAATTTGTTTATTGATCAGAAGCAATTGGAATCAATATTTTATCACGTTATGGTGAGTTTTAACAATTATTTTCGTGAACAGAAAGTTTATGGAATTTTCTGCAAGATCAAATAACTATCATCCAAGAAGATCCTATAGGTTTAACTTGGCATAAACACTAATTAAAACATAAAAACACATCTAACCAGAGGCTAGAACAAAAATTTAATCCTAAACAGAAGCAAAAAACTAAAAACTAAAAAGAAAATTGGGTTGCCTCCCAACAAGCGCTATCTTTAACGCCCCTAGCTAGGCATAAAAGCAAGGATAGATCTAGGTATTGCCATCTTTGGTAGGCAATCCATAAGTGGCTCTCATAATAGATTCATATGGTAATTTTATTTTCTTTCTAGGGAAGTGTTCCATGCCTTTCTTTAATGGAAATTGGAATCTAATATTCCATTCCTTCATGTCAATAATTGCACCAATCGTTCTAAGGAAAGGTCTACCAAGAATAATAGGACATGAAGGATTGCAATCTATATCAAGAACAATAAAATCTACGGGCATATAGTTCCTATTTTCAAAAATAAGAACATCATTAATTCTTCCCATAGGTTTCTTAATGGTGGAATCCGCAAGGTGCAAGTTTAAAGAGCAATCATCAAAATCACGGAAACCTAACAAATCACACAAAGTCTTTGGAATCGTGGAAACACTAGCACCCAAATCACACAAAGCATAGCATTCATAATCTTTAATTTTAATTTTAATTTTAATTTTAATAGTAGTTTCCCATTCATCATAAAGTTTTCTAGGGATAGAAACTTCCAACTCAAGTTTTTCTTCATAAGATTGCATCAAAGCATCAACGATATGTTTGGTAAAGGCTTTATTTTGACTATAAGCATGAGGAGAATTTAGCACGGATTGCAACAAGGAAATACAATCTATCAAAGAGCAATTATCATAATTAAATTCCTTGAAATCCAAAAAAGTGGGTTCATTAATGTCTAGTGTTTTGATCTCTTCAATCCCACTTTTATCAATTTTAGCATCAAGATCTAAAAACTCCAAATTTCTGGAACGCCTTCTAGGTAAAGGTGGATCATATTCAATCCCATCATTATCAAGATTCATATTGCAAAACAAAGATTTAGTAGGGGACACATCAATAACTTTTAGATCTTCATCTTTATTTTCATAGAAACTAGAAGAACACGCTTTCATAAAGCAATCTTTCTTAGCACGCATCCTAGCGGTTCTTTCTTTGCACTCATCAATGGAAATTCTCATGGCTTTGAGAGACTCATTGATATCATGCTTAGGAGGAATAGATCTAAGTTTTAAAGAATCAACATCAAGAGAAATTCTATCAACGTTCCTAGCCAATTCATCAACTTTAAGCAATTTCTCTTCAAGCAAAGCATTGACATTCTTTTGCGAATTCATAAATTCCTTAACACTAGTCTCAAATTCAGAGGGCATCTTATTAAAATTTCCATAAGAATTGTTGTAGGAATTACCATAATTATTAGAGGAATTGCTAGGATAAGGCCTAGGATTAAAGTTTCCTCTATACGCGTTATTACCAAAATTATTCCTACCAACAAAATTCATATCCATAGGTTCATTATTATTCTCAATCAAAGTGGACAAAGGCATATCATTAGGATCAGAAGAAACACTCTTAGTAGCAAATAATTTCATAAGTTCATCCATCTTTCCACTCAAAACATTAATTTCTTCTATCGCATGCACTTTTTTATTAGTAGATCTTTCAGTGTGCCATTGAGAATAATTAACCATAATATTATCTAGGAGTTTAGTAGCTTCTCCTAAAGTGATTTCCATAAAAGTGCCTCCCGCGGCCGAATCTAAAAGATTTCTAGAAGCAAAAATCAATCCGGCATAAAAAATTTGTATGATCATCCACAAATTCAAACCATGTGTAGGGCAATTACATATCATTAATTTCATCCTTTCCCAAGCTTGTGCAACATGTTCATGATCAAGTTGCTTAAAATTCATAATATCGTTTCTAAGAGAGATAATCTTAGCGGGAGGAAAATTCTTAGAGATAAAAGCATCTTTGCACTTATTCCAAGAATCAATACAATTTTTAGGCAAAGATGAAAACCAAGCTTTAGCACGATCTCTAAGCGAAAAAGGAAATAGCTTCAATTTAACAATATCATTATCCACATCTTTCTTCTTTTGCATATCACACAAATCAAGGAAGCTATTTCATGACAAGATTCAACAAAGCAGCATTGATTTCACAAGATTCAGTACCGGTAAGAGGAGCAATCGGAGTGCTAAGGAAATCATTATTGTTGGTATTGGTAAAATCACATAGTTTGGTATTATCTTGAGCCATCATGATAAGCAAGCAATCCAACACACGAGCAAACAAGAAGCGAACAAAAAGTGGCGAACGAAAAAGAGAGGGCAAATAAAACGGCAAGGGTGAAGTGGGGGAGAGGAAAACGAGAGGCAAATGGCAAATAATGTAATGCGGGAGATACGGGTTTGTGATGGGTACTTGTTATGTTGACTTTTGCGTAGACCCCCCGGCAACGGCGCCAGAAATCCTTCTTGCTACCTCTTGAGAACTGCATTGGTTTTCCCTTGAAGAGGAAAGGGTGATGCAGCAAAGTAGTGTAAGTATTTCCCTCAGTTTTTGAGAACCAAGGTATCAATCCAGTAGGAGGCCACGCACGAGTCCCTCGCACGTACACAAACAAATAAATCCTTGCAACCAATGCGATAAGGGGTTGTCAATCCCTACACGGTCACTTACGAGAGTGAGATCTGATAGATATGATAAGATAATATTTTTGGTATTTTTATGATAAAGATGCAAAGTAAATAAACCAAAAACAAAAATGGCGCCAAAAATAGCTTGTTGTTGGGAGATTAATATGATGGAAGATAGACCCCGGGGCCATAGGTTTCACTAGTAGCTTCTCTCAAGAGCATAAGTATTTACGGTGGGTGAACAAATTATTGTTGAGCAATTGACAGAATTGAGCATAGTTATGAGAATATCTAGGTATGATCATGTATATAGGCATCACGTCCGAGACAAGTAGACCGACTCCTCCCTGCATCTACTACTATTACTCCACACATCGACCGCTATCCAGCATGCATGTAGAGTATTAAGTTCATAAGAACAGAGTAACGCTTTAAGCAAGATGACATCATGTAGAGGGATAAACTCATGCAATATGATATAAACCCCATCTTGTTATCCTCGATGGCAACAATACTATACGTGCCTTGCTGCCGCAACTATCACTGGGAAAGGACACCGCAAGATTGAACCCAAAGCTAAGCACTTCTCCCATTGCAAGAAAGATCAATCTAGTAGGCCAAACCAAACTGATAATTCGAAGAGACTTGCAAAGATAACCAATCATACATAAAAGAATTCAGAAGGTTCAAATATTGTTCATAGATAGACTTGATCATAAACCTACAATTCATCGGTCTCAACAAACACACCGCAAAAGAAGATTACATTGAATAGATCTCCACAAGAGAGGGGGAGAACATTGTATTGAGATCCAAAAAGAGAGAAGAAGCCATCTAGCTAATAACTATGGACCCGAAGGTCTGAGGTAAACTACTCACACTTCATCGGAGAGGCTATGGTGTTGATGTAGAAGCCCTCCGTGATCGATGCCCCCTCCGGCGGAGGCCCGAAATAGGCCCCAAGATGGGATCTCACGGGTACAGAAGGTTGCGGCGGTGGAATTAGGTTTTTGGCTCCGTATCTGGTATTTTGGGGGTACGTAGGTATATATAGGAGGAAGGAGTACGTCGGTGGAGCAACGTGGGGCCCATGAGGGTGGAGAGCGAGCCTGGGGGGGGGTAGGTGCGCACCCCTACCTCGTGGCCTCCTGGATGATGTCTTGACGTAGGTCCAAGTCCTCTAGATCACATTCGTTCCAAAAATCATGTTCCCAAAGGTTTCATTCCGTTTGGACTCCGTTTGATATTCTTTTTCTGCGAAACTCTGAAATAGGCAAAAAACAGCAATTCTGGGCTGGGCCTCCGGTTAATAGGTTAGTCCCAAAAATAATATAAATGTATATAATAAAGCCCAATAATGTCCAAAACAGAATATAATATAGCATGGGACAATCAAAAATTATAGATACGTTGGAGACGTATCAAGCCCGTCGTCGCGACCACGGCCTGGAAGCTCACGCATCCTGAGCTTTGTCGAGGTTCAATCAGATGCAATGAGAAGAAATGGTGGAAGAGGGCCACCGAAGGAGCGATGCCCACCATGGCTTCACACACAAAGGCAAAGACGGCAAGGAGAGTCACGGATTGAGGGTCGAGATGCAGCATGTGGATCTGATAATGCTCAAGTACCGCGTTGAAGAAGGCGGAGAAAGGAGGGACCAAGCCAGCCCAAAGAGCATCGATGAAGATTGGGACCTCGGTGGTCGCCCGTGCAATGCGAGCGCGAGACGCAGGCCAAGCCACCGTCTCCCCCACTCGTTGAAGCTGGAAGCGAGCATTGGACGCACCTTGTCCATGGCCTCGTCGTTGAGCACCAAGGATCGGCCGACCGCAGGCTCGACGGTCGGAGGCGCACTTGGCGAAGACAGGGGCTTCTTACCCTTGTCTGCTTGTTTCGGCGCCATGGTGACAGAGCGAGCAGGGCGCAGGTCAGATTGGAGAGGGGGAGCAAAGTCTCGAGAGAGCAGAGGGATTGGGGAAGCATGGTGTGGGCGATGGAAGAATAACTGTGTAAGTTGCGGGGGCGCATAGCCAGGCGGACTCCAAGGCAGTGTGGGGAAGCGGAGACGCCCACGTCCAATCAACTGCCACGCGTCGACCAAGGCCGCAGGCTTTTGGGGCCCGTGGCACTCCGCGCTTGACCTTTGGCTTTGCCTCGAAGCCAAGCCCGAGCGCGCCTTGGGCCCGGGGGCTACTGTCAGCGTTCTGGGAACGGGGGTCCCCAGACTTGCCTGCCTGCGGCCCACGGCGTGGCTGTGCAGCAGGCCTGTACGGCCCATCTTCGTCAACAAGGCATTCAGGACCCTCGCGAGGGGCCAAGCCCCGCGAGGCGGACGACACAAGACCTCCTCAGGAGTGGCCTCACCAGGCTGCCTTGCAAGGAGCGGAGAAATCAAGGCAAGGCAAACCTCGCGAGGCTCTCATGACGTGAGCCATGACGATCAAGATCAGGCAGGCGCCAGGCGGGCGCCAACGCGCGCAGCGTCCTTGTTTCCTCTTTGGTGCTAAGGAGGCAAGCGCAGGCGCGAAGTACTGAGGCATTAGGCAAAGGTTTCCATATCGATGCAACGAGACCAAGACCAGCAATACGGCAGGACGGAGGTCACCATGGAGCCCAAGACGGCGTCATCACCAGAGCCTTTTGCAGGCAAAGACCGCTTTTGTCAGGATAAGCTGTACTAGCTGTCCCCTTTCAAATTGGCCGTTGTTGGCTCCCTTCCCGCTCAATATTTGGGAAGAGGACCAGGGCCTATATAAGAGGAACTAGCCACCACTGGGAAGGGGATCGATTCCACCTCCCATCCTCACATCCACAAGCTCGCAGAGCACAAGAACACCTCAACCTTAGGAGGTTGTTCTTCCCTTTGTACTGTTCATCACCAGCCCAAGAGGCAATCCACCACCACCACACTGGAGTAGGGTATTGCACCACAACGGTGGCCCGAACCAGTATAAATCTTGTGTCTTTGTGTTGTGAGTTCGTCGAGTTCGTCCGCGAGATCTTAGCGAGCTAGGGCGTAGATCGGTAGGGAGGAAATCTTCGCGCGCACCCCAGTGTTTGAACCTTGAGGGTTTTGCCGGAACCCGTGATTCGACAAAACTGTGTGGGATCTACTTGATTTTTTTGTCTTGATATGAATTACATAATGAGGTCACAGTGGCCATGGACGGTGTTTGAATTGCTAGACCTTTTATCTGCAGTGATCATAAAAGAATTGGAAATTTTCAGGGTTCGTTTGGACATTTTTATGCATTAAGTGAGTTTTCAATGCATTTATGTGCATAATTAAAATTTGACATGCTCCAGTGCCTATAAATTGGTTGAAAAATCAAATCTTTGTCCTTGGGTGCAAGCTTAGGTCCCATGCAAGAAATGGGAATGAATGTCAACCCCCTGCCACCGTCACTTGGCCGCAAACATTGAGATACCTGGGTTTTAAATTCTAGTAAATCCAAAACTCGTCTGAAATTCATGAAACTTGGCATGCCATCATGGAGCGGCATCAACATGGCGCGGTAAAGTTTTTGTCCCATTTGGGGCAGGTTTGGGTATATGCTTCTCACAGCAAGCATGATGGTTTTGGTAGGGAACGCCCCGAATTTGGGGACGAAACGATATCCATTGCCTCTAATTACTTTCAAATTTTTCTCATGTCAACATAGAACAACAGGAGTGCTGTGTTATTTTTTGTGATTTTTCGGGGTTCATTTGGACATTTTTATGCATTAAGTGAGTTTTCAATGCATTTATGTGCATAACTCAAATTTGAACTACATGCACATGCTCCGGTGTATATAAATTGGTTGAAAAAACAAATCTTTGTCCTTGTGTGCAAGCTTAGGTCCCATGCAAGAAATGGGAATGAATGTCAAACACCCCAACTTTGGGGAACGCCCCAACTTTGGGGACCAAACGATATCCATTGCCTCTAATTGCTTTCAACTTTTTTCTCGTGTCAACATAGAACAACAGGAGTGCTGTGTTATTTTTTGTGATTTTTTGGGGTTCGTTTGGATATTTTTATCAATTAAGTGAGTTTTCAATGCATTTATGTGCATAATTCAACTTTGAACTACATGCACATGTTCCGGTGCATATAAATTGGTTGAAAAATCAAATCTTTGTCCTTGGGTGCATGCTTAGGTCACATGCAAGAAATGGGAATGAATGTCAAACACCCTGCCACCGTCACTCGGCCGCGAACATTGAGATACTTGGTTTTTAAATTCCAGTAAATACAAAACTTGTCTGAAATTCATGAAACTTGGCATGCTATCATGGAGCGGCATCAACATGGCGTGGTAAAGTTTTTGTCCCATTTGGGGCAGGTTTGGGTATATGCTTCTCACAAACCAGAGCTTCTCACAACAAGCATGATGGTTTCGGTAGGGAACGCCCCAACTTTGGGGACGAAACGATATCCTTTGCCTCTAATTGCTTTCAAATTTTTTCTCGTGTCAACATAGAACAACATGAGTGTTGTGTTTTTTTGGTGATTTTTCGGCGTTCGTTTGGACATTTTTATGCATTAAGTGAGTTTTCAATGCATTTATGTCCATAATTCAAATTTGAACTACATGCACATGCTCCGGTGCATATAAATTGGTTGAAAAAACAAATCTTTGTCCTTGGGTGCATGCTTAGGTCCCATGCAAGAAATGGGAATGAATGTCAAACACCTTGCCACCATCACTCGGCCGCAAACATTGAGATACCTGGTTTTTAAATAGTAGTAAATCCAAAACTCGTCTCAAATGCATGAAACTTGGCATGCTATCATGGAGCGGCATCAACATGGCGTGGTAAAGTTTTTGTCCCATTTGGGGTAGGTTTGGGTATATGCTTCTCACAAACCAGAGCTTCTCACAACAAGCATGATGCTTACGGTAGGGAACGCCCCAACTTTGGGGACCAAACGATATCCATTGCCTCTAATTGCTTTCAACTTTTTTCTCGTGTCAACATAGAACAACAGGAGTGCTGTGTTATTTTTTGTGATTTTTTGGGGTTCGTTTGGATATTTTTATCAATTAAGTGAGTTTTCAATGCATTTATGTGCATAATTCAACTTTGAACCACATGCACATGCTCCGGTGCATATAAATTGGTTGAAAAATCAAATCTTTGTCCTTGGGTGCATGCTTAGGTCACATGCAAGAAATGGGAATGAATGTCAAACACCCTGCCACCGTCACTCGGCCGCGAACATTGAGATACTTGGTTTTTAAATTCCAGTAAATACAAAACTTGTCTGAAATTCATGAAACTTGGCATGCTATCATGGAGCGGCATCAACATGGCGTGGTAAAGTTTTTGTCCCAGTTGGACCAGATGATCGTCCGGAGCACCAACGGGTTCACCGTCGTCAAGAAGCTCGCGGACGACATCGCCGTACTCCTCCAGCCCGCGCGCCCGGGCTCCTCATTGCTCGCCACCCTAATCGTCCTCATGGTCGGAACCTCTTTGAAGCACTGGTGGCCCTGCGACTACCCACCGACGCCACAAAGAATGTCTAGCAGGAGGTCGCGCTCGCCGTGAGGCGCCTCGCCCTGCAAGAAACCGTCGACCTACACATCCATGTGTACGAATGAATCGTGTACATAGGTATCTACAAGGCCAGTGAGGACGCTACGATGTTGGCCTTCTTCAGCCGGCTGGAAGCCTTGGATGCCTTAGTTGAGAACCACCTTGACCTCGCCACACAAGCCGTCGCTTCTTAGCCTCTGGTCGGTTGCTCGGCCGGCGCACTGAGTTGAGGAGGAGGAGGTCGTATGTTGATGGATGCATCTTTCTGCCTGCCTCCTGTAACCACCACTGCGATTGCATCATTGTGGCCTTAATTCTTATTTTGCTATTGCATTCTCGTTCCAGTCAATACAGACATGTGCGATCCCTTTGCTCAATACAGACATGTCTATTCCAGTCTTATTTTGATTGGCTTGAATGAAGGTCTATCCCGCTGTTAGGCCCCGCAGCGCGGTCTGCTCGCCGTTAGGCGCCGCGGCGCGCTCTGCTCACGTCCGTCGGCGCGCTCGGCTTGTGGATAGCTTTTCCTTGCGCGTTCAACTGCTATATGCATATATATATATATATATATATATATATATATATATATATATATATATATATATGGTTGCTCGCCGTTGAGGCGACCACAGAGCGCTCTGCTCGCGTCCCTCCGCGCGCGCTCTGCCAATGGTTGGGCGTGCCAGCATCACGTCGGGGGCCCCGTATGCATGCGGTTGCGCCGTGCGCGTTGCCACACGATGCAGTTACGTGCGGCATGCTAGAGTTACGCCCTGCAAATTAGAACTGCCATCAGGGCCTGCCGATATTCCTGGCCGTCCGGCTTCCCCTTTAATTCCTGCGGCCATTATAACCTTAGTCTCTTCAACCTTTCGATCGCAACCCACAACACAACAAGCACACCCACGACAACACATAGAGAGGGGATGTCCCGCGGCGCTCCAATGGAGTTTGGCGAGCATAGAGTGGAGACCCACGTGAGGGAGACGGATCTCTCGGTGGTGTACACCATTGACCCGGCCGTGATGGACGACTACATCAACAGCGTTGAGCAGTTGCTTCCTGGAGACAAGTACAAGGTGGTCGGCATCAACCTCCAGTACACCGCCAGTCATCCCGGCATAGATCAGAAGGTTGCCGTCATCCAGTTGTGCGTGCGCCATCATGTCCTCATCTACCACTACTGCATATCCACAGAGCCTTGCGTCCGTTTCAACAGGTTTGTCAACAACACCGACTACAAGTTCGCCACGGTGGATACCAAAGACGATGTAAAAGCGCTCAGTGTTACGGGCTTGACCTGCAAGAACCTTGTCGAAATACATGACCACTACAGGGTCTGGGGCAGCACGAAGCAGGACTCCCAGGTCGAACTCGCCTCGGCCATCATCGACCCCTACTATGAAAAGATGAAGCAGGATGCCCATAGAACAAGTCTTGTATCCTGGCACGGGGCCTGGATGCGGCAACTGGATGAACCTCACCTCAGGTTTCCGGCCAAGAGCGTGTACACATGCTACGAGATGCACAGGCGGATCGTTGACATGAGGAAGTGCCTCGTTACCCAAATCGACGAGCCCAGATCGAACCACAAGCAGAGCAAGTGTCACAAGAACTAGATGATGATCAGATGATCGTTTATGCTAGTTAATCATGCATGTAATATATAATTTACTTTATTGGTGTGTGTGGAAATGTCATGTGTGTAGTAGCCACCTATGTAATTGTGCATGTAATAGTTTACTTTGTTGTGTGCAAATGCCATGGTTGTAGTAGCCACCTATGTAAGTGGATGTTTAATTTGGTTATGCAAGCATGTCCTTATAAGTGTGTGTGTGTGTGTATATATGTTGTTGTTTTGTATGCAATCCCATCGCACAACACACACGTCTTGTTAAGTTGAACCGTTTCTGTTCTCTTGTGTCAACGCAAACAGTTCACCCGAGTGAACCGCATGCCGTATATCGCACACACCTTCATCTGGCTGACTGTTTCTTTTGTGTTGCCTAATCACAAACAGTTCACCCGAGTGAACCGTATGCTGTACATCGCACACACCTTCATCTGGCTGCCCGTTTCTTTTGTTCCTCCTCATCGAAAACGGTTAATTTAATTGAACCGTATGCCCTGAATCACACACGCAACTAAAATCTGAACCATGTTTGATGCGTCCTCCATCGCAAATGTTTTGCACCTTTTTTGACGGTTTTTTCACACCACCGTTTGCGATTATGGCATCGCACACAGTTTCGCCGATGGGTCTCTGATCATAGTTTCGCGTTAGCAGCATCCTGCAGTAGTGTTAGATGCTATGGGGATATGAGTTTTTACATCGTTGGAACTGAGATCCAATGGCTTGGGAGTAGTCTTTTTAATTATGCGCAATTTCCAAACTCTCCAAGTTTTTTTTGCAAATAAAACATTCAGGCCTCGTGTGTGCCGCTGCATCTTGGATCCAACGGCTCCCCGTTGCTCATATTAGGTGCTCCCGTAGCTTAATTAGCGGCTACGGTGATACGACCATCTAGGTCGTATGATCAGTGATCAGGTGCCACATGCGTAGTACTTGTACTTTCTGCGCAATTCCCAAACTCTCTCAGCCGTATATTGCAAAAACATTCAAACCTCCTTTTGTGAGCTGTCAGATCTCCGTGAACTCGTATCACCATAGAATCTACGGTGCGGGAGCACCTCATATTCTCCCGTGCGAGAAAACATCAGGTGCTCTCGCAGCTTGGATGGTACGGTGAAACGAGCTTCGAGGTCGTTTGATCTGAGATCCAATGGCATCCGAGCAGTCTTTGTGCTTGTAAGCAGTGGCCGAACTCTTTCGGGGCTTTTCTGCAAAAAAAATTCGAACCACCAAGGAGTTGTTGGGTCACAAATCCAACGGCTCCTATGAGCTTGTATCACCAAAGCATCTAAGGCATGGTAGCACATGATATTCTTACATACAGGAGAATATGATGTTCTCCTTCATCTTAGATGCTACGGTGATACGAGCTTTGAGGTTGTTGGATATGGGATCCAAGGGCATTTGAGTAGTTTTTATACAAATTGTGTGCAATTCTCAAACTCATTAAGGTTTCCTGTAAAAATATTAAGACAGCTTGTGAGCTGCTATATCGCAGATCAACAAGCTCCAAGCAACTCGTATCAGCATATAGCATCTAACACTGGTGCGCGTTGGTCCTAAACAAACAGTTTTTACACCTTTCCGCGACGGCATTTGGAACCATCGCCAAGTGAGTGTGGGCGATAGGGGGGTCCTTCCCACACGACCCAGAAACCGTCAGGGATAGGGCCCCTACAGTACTCCTACTCGTTTCTGCTCGCATTGCCATCGCAGTCGGTATTCTGTGGTGCTACGTTTACGATGCGCGGCTCATCACAAACGGTTCACTATTATAGAACGTGTATGATGCGCGGCCCATCACAAATGGTTCACCATTAAGAAGATTAGCTAATCGTCGTACGAGTATTGGACAGGATTACAAAACGTCGAACCGTCGCAACATCGTCGAACACGCCAACTATCGCACACGCTATTCTGTGGTGCAACGTTTACGATGCATACTTCATCAGAAACAGTTCATGGTTGTGAATCGCGTATGATAAGGCAACTAACACAAATGTTTAGTTTGCCCGCACCGTTTGTGATATTGTCTGACATCGCACACGCTTTGCAAACGGCAACCGTGTGCATGCTTGCACATGTTTCCTCTCTGTGAACCGTCTCCGATTATGGTGCATATCGCAAACGTTTGTGTTTTACCAACCGTGTGTGCCGTAACAACCTGGAGAGCGTAATTTCACCATAATTTAATTGCTGCTTTTCCAAATTGTACAGGATTTGGATTTTGAATTTGAAAGTATGCTACAGCTTTATTCATATCCATTAGGTTCAAACAACCAATGCATTATTCGATTCATAGGTACATATGTTCAAGAATTACATAAGAACCAAATAAAGAATGATGAACCGCAGTTGTATACTTGTACTGTTAAACACGGTAAAGAAAGAGGCAAAATATATTCTGGTTGCTGAACAAAGTGAAGCGGAATGCCCATATTGTGCCCTCCTCCATGCAGAAGGCATGCACGACTCTAGTCCAACCCTTTGTGATGGCCGACCGCCCATCCTTCACGGTCTTCATGAAAACATCAAGATAATCATCGTGTTCTGTTAGAAATACTTTAACCTTTGTATGCCCACCAATCATGTAGTTTGAGAGGTAATCTTGAGTAAACTGCTTTGGCAACCACTGCAAAGGAAAAAGATTTAGACATTGTCATCTAACACAACTCATTATGGGCAGTAAAAAGAAGGCTGCAGAGTTCTTACTTACCATCCTGCAGTTTGCTGTTGTCTTGGATAAAGTGTAAACAAATAGTTTAATTGCCATCTTTGGACCCATTTTACTAACAATCTTTATCGGCTTCCTCACTTGATGCTGGTTCATCGATATCTCATTGCCCCATACGCAGAAAGGGTCGAAACGCAGATCTTTACCAATGACATATGTACCTAATAGCACCAAGTTAATATTAGAAGCTAAACAACAATTGCACAATGATGTAGTACAACACTCTTTTATCATATGTCTATATACATCCGTATGTGGTAGTCCATTTGAAATCTCTAAAAAGACAAATATTTAGGAATGGAGGGAGTATCTTATAACATCCAATATACTCACATATTGGATGAATTAACATCTTATATTATGGGCCAGAAGGAGTTTAGTTCATTCTTACAAATTATCTGCTGCTGTATCGACGAGTTACAGTTAGTTTGAGCTAGTTCGAGCTCAAATACCCCTAAAGTATATCTAAACATGAGGGCTAGTTTGAGCTAGTTGCATCTATAACCCACCCAAAAAAACTAGTATCCAACCCAAGGGGTGCTAATTGGAGCTAGTTCTCCTAGTGCATTTATTGTCAATCTAACCCTGCCATCCAAACAACTCTTTTGATGGAGTTAGTTCAGGGTTAGTAATGAGCTAGAAACTAACTCTAACCTCTAGCTAAGTTGAGTATCCAAACAGGGCTGTGTTGTTGCTGTTGTTGCTGCTGCTCTTCTACGTATATCTAGACATAATTAGAACATTAGTGTAACACTCTTCCTTGTTGCTATGTAGCCTAGGATTGCATATTTAGACATTAAGTACAGTGCATGTTGCTATGTAGCCTCAGATATATTACATATGACCCTAGTTAACCTAAGGAAAAATGGGTTGCAGATATATTCTGTTAAAAGTCCAATTCACCGATTAGTCCCTTATCAGCCGCCGACCTATATGGTACCAACTACCGATATCCTGAACAGTGAGCAGATATAAGCCATGGGATGAAACTAACCTCAATGGAAAACAGCAGTTGTTCCCAAAATTGTCCTGTGTAGGTACATCAAGAAGCATGTTCATCACAACAAGATAAATATCAACCAAAATTACACATGGCAGACAAAATAATCTCCAAAAGATAGCTTCAGCATGCAGGTTTAAGCACTCAAGTAAAGCAAAACAAGTGGAAAGGTGTGCTAACTACAACAGGCCAAACATTTAACAATAAGGAAACATGGTCATTCAAACTGGTATTGTGCCGCTAAGTACACTGGTTATGGTTAAATAAAAATAGAAAGGCATGTTAACTACAAGATGCAGCAACCAAATGTAGTCATCCATAGTGGTATTGTTGAACTGGTACTGATTAAATTGAACTGCACAGTTCATACTTGCACATATAGAACATCACATTGTGAATAACTGGAATAAACAAGGCATACTACGAACAACGAAAGATAGCATTTGAAACTGAACATATGCTAACTACAAACAACCGAACAATCAAAAAGCTTTACAAGAGGCATATGCTAGCTATAACAGGCTTAACAACAAGCAAATATATGCATTCCTATCGGTATGTTTAAAACTGGATTGATGAAATGTACTGTATAGTAAATAATTGCACATATACAGCATCACATTGTGAGCAACTGAAATAAACAAGGCATACTGCAAACAACCAGATATAGCAATTAAAACCGGACATATTCTCACTACACTACAAAAGGGACTCGGCAAAACAAATCATGGGTTTCCCCCTGTGAAGAGGCACGGCAAAACAAATCATGGGTTTCATCACTTGTCACGGATGGGCTCGTTCCCGTGGGAAGAGCATGGACCCTGGATGCGCTCCATGTTATCCCAGATGGGCTCCTTCCCCTTGGAAGAGCACGGTTGTAGGGTGCCCTCCCTGATGTCGCAGACGGGCGCTTTCCCCTTGGAAGAGCAGATGGGCTCTTTCCCCTTGGAAGAGCCGGAGAGGGTGCCCTCCTCGTGGTCTCCATCGATGAGGTCTGACTTGGAAGCTGTGGATCCCAAGCCAGCGTCGTAGAACATGTCCTTCAGAAATGACAAAAGGGGCTCGATGGCGATGTAGAATGGAAAATTGTTGACAACGAGCCAGAGGAGATCAGCGGCGGGGCCATGGATGAGATCGACGACGGTTGAACCCGAGGGGTTGGGGTGGGCCACTTAACCTGTGACACAGCCTGCCTCAGGGCGTCGCTGTCGATGACCTCGATGTCATAGCCGGTGGACGAGACATGCCCGCACACTACAAAAAAAAGACACATCCATGACATTTTGGGCCGAACGAATTTTTTTCTGTCATACATATGACACTTCTATGAAGATAATTGTGACAAAACCCGGTATCATCATAGATGTGGTGGGCTCCTACTTCTATGACAAAAAATCATGACAGAAAATGGGCTTTTCGTCCTGGGCGGGCCGGAGACGCAGCTGCATGACATTCTTTGGGCCGTCCATGACGAAAAAACCGTGGTAGAAGCGAGGGGGAGGAAAATTTCGAGGAGTTCCCGGTTACGGTGGGAGGTCGGGGGCCGAGCGATGCGCGTTTCTCTCGTACATGTACGCGCGTGTGTGCGAGGCGTTGGCTCTAACTGAACACGAGCGAGGCGTTGGGCTCTAACTGAACCCGAGCGATTGCACTGCAGGCTACGCGTTACTGAATCCGAGCGATCGATCAATGGCTGTTAACTGAACCCGATCGAGCGATTCCTTTGCTACTGCTACTAACTGAAGCCGATCGATTGGATGAACAGTGAGCGTTGTGGGGGGGGGGCTTGGATGAATAGTGAGCGGTGGCGTTGCCTCTGGATGAACAGGACCCCGTGGTGTGGAGGGCTGGATGAACAGTAGACGGTGGAGGGGTGCCCGTGGAGGGGTGGTTGAACAGGACACCACGGTGTGAAGGGCTGGATGAATAGTAGACGATGGAGGGGTGCCCATGGAGGGGTGGTTGAACAGTAGCCGGTGGAGTAGCGCGCGGTGGAGGCTGGATGAACAGGAGCCCGTGGAGGCTAGAGGAGGTCGACGGTAGCCCGTGGAGGCTGGAGGAGGTCGACGGTGGAGATGAACAGTATCCCGTGGAGTCCCGATTTGCGGTATGCCACACCCCTCCCGATGAACAGGACCCCCGTTTCGACCGTAGGAGGTCCGTTTCGTCCGTTTTGCGGTACGTCACACCCCTCCTGATCAACAGGACCCCCGTTTCGACCGTAGGAGGTCCGTTTGATCCATTTTGCGGTACGCCACACCCCTCCCGATCAACAGGACCCCCGTTTCGACCGTAGGAGGTCCGTTTCCTCCGTTTTGTGGTATGCCAGACCCCTCCCGATGAACAGGATCCCGTTTCGAACGTGGCCGGTCGAACACAAGGCCGTTTCCTCCGTTTTGCGGTACGCCATGCCTCGTTTCCTTCGCCTGTTCTGTCCAAGCCCTCCCGATGAACACGACCACTCATTCCGTTCCGACCCAGCCGGTTGGCTCCCACACGTTCCGTTGCCTCCCGATGAACACGACGCATTTGGTTGCCTCCCCATGAACATGACGCATTCCGTTGCCTCCCCATGAACACGACGACGATGCTCTTTCTCCGTTCTGACCCAGCCATGTACACGAGCCCTGGCCGTACGTATGCGCGAGTAGGCGTACGAGACCCTGCCCGTATGTACGTATGTGACCGTATTTTCTTTCTTGCACCCTGGCCGCTGTACGTACGTGTACATGCTACATGCGCGCCTCTACTACGACACGTACGCGCCTCTACTATGACACGTGCGCGCCTCTACATCGACCAGTATATATGTACGTACACGTTCTCGACCAGAATGACAACGCTACGTACGCTTCCACCAGGTGGGTCCCGACTGTCAGGCACTTCCTTGCCTGCGAAGATGTAGCTGGTGGGTCCCAGCAGTCAGGGGGGTGAATCATTTTGTTTTTTTTTCCGGACGCACTTCCTTGCGTGCGAAGGTGT
>NC_057799.1:212586692-212602520 GCF_018294505.1 Triticum aestivum
CCAGCAGTCAGGGGGGAATCGTTTTGTTTTTTTTGCCCGGACGCACTTCCTTGCGTGCGAAGATGTAGCTGGTGGGTCCCAGCAGTCAGGGGGGCGAATCATTTTTTTCGGATGGACTTCCTTGCGTGCGAAGATGTAGCTGGTGGGTCCCAGCAGTCAGGGGGGTGAATCATTTTTTTCGGACGAACTTCCTTGCGTGCGAAGATGTAGTTGGTGGGTCCCAACAGTCAGGGGGAAACGTTTTTTCACGAAATACGGTGGCCCGTCCGGTGGGTCCCCGCTGTCATGTGGAGGAATAATTATTTTGCGCGTAATAAGGAGGCACTTCCTTGCTGCGGCCGTGGACCCAGTTGTCAGCCTCTCCACGTACAGTCCACGTCCGATGGAAGCCATTCCTTGACCACGTTGACCATGCCGCGCCGAGAGCACCAGGGCAGTGGACGACGGCGAGGCCTAGGAAGGGGACGATGCGGAGCCGGGGAAGACGCAGCAGTGGATGCCCACGCGTAGAGGAGTATGAGGGTTCACTCGTTCGGCTGCGGTGTGAGGCTGCCGTCGCCGCAGAATAACAGGGGGTGTGGGTGCGTAGAGGGATGGCCTGGCCAGCGGTGGGAGTAGTAGGGGGCGGTGAGGCCTCCACGGCATCATAGCCGGCCACGGGCGGCAGGAGCAGGCGGCACGACCAGCGCTGCTTTGGGCGGCTGGAACAAGAAGACCAGAGGTTGAAGAAGCACTACGGCCGTTGGATGGACATCGTACCATCACTGGAGCTAGAATCGTTCATATATTGACTAAAGTTGACAAAGGCCTCCGTCCCAGTGAACTTAGTAGGCCCACAAGTCAGCCTCCCACCAAGGTGGGTCCCAGCTAGCAGGGGGTATTCATTTTTTTTGTGCGTAATAAGGATGCACTTCCGGTGGGTCCGAGCTGACAGCGAGGGGAACGTTTTTTTGCGAAATATGGTGGCCCGTCCTGTGGGTCCCAGCAGTCACGGGGAAACGTTTTTTTCGTGAAATACTGGTGGCCCATACGGTGGGTCCCTGCTATTAGGTGGAGGAATAATTATTTTCCGCGTAATAAGGAGGCACTTCCTTGCGGCTGCCGTGGACCCAGCTATCAGCCTCTCCACGTACAGTACTCTTCTGATGGAAGTCGGTCGTTGACCACATTGACCACGCCGCGCCGAGAGCACCACGGCGGTGGACGACGGCGAGGCCTAGGAAGGGGACGACGCGGAGCCGGGGAAGACGCGGCAGTGGAAGCCCGCGCGGAGAGGAGTACGAGGGTTCACCGGTTCGGCTGCGGTGTGAGGCTGCCGTCGCCGCAGAATATCAGGGGGTGTGGGTGAGTAGAGGGATGCCCTGGCCAGCGGTGGGCGTAGTAGGGGGCACTGAGGCCTGCGCGGCAGCACAGCCGGCCACGAGAGGCGGGAGTAGGCGGTCCCGCCAGCGCTGCTTTGGCGGCTGGAGCAAGAAGATCAGAGATTGAAGAAACACGACGGCCGTTGGATTGACATCCAACGGTTATGTCTGCCAGAATCGATTGTTGACGTATATAATAACTAAAAAAATCTTGCATACGCGTCAACTAAACAGGCCCACAAGTCAGACCACTCCCTCTTTTTTTAATAATTTATATATAGCTCGTGGCAACTTCTTATGCAATTTATTGCAGTCATTTTTTTGGTTGGCCAGGGCCAATTTCGCATATTTCTGTGGGTTCCAAACTATTTTTAATACCGAAATGTCGAGCCAGATTTAAAGTACTTTGAAGATATATTTAAATTAGGTTAATGCCCAGTGTAGGAATCTGAAAATGTGAAAAAATTCAGAAATTATAAAGTAATTGCCAATTTGTCATCTGTTTTTATATTTACAACCCATTTCATATTACTTTCAAGATTTGCAGGCGTCTTGAAAGAGTTGCAGCCCATCAGGCGGTAGAAAAATAAGTAGGACTGGATTGGGTATTCTTCAGAAAAATAAACTAGGCTCATTTTCACAAAGAAAAAAATAGCTGGGCTAGTCACATGGTGAAGATAAAATATAAGCCTGGGCTAGACGGGCCACAGCCCAGTTCAAACCCTCCTCCGTCTCAACAATACCACACGAAAAAAAATACTGCTCGAGTAGCTACGTCCCAGGTGTCAGCCGATCTTGTGCTGTTCTCTTGTCTATTGACTATATACTCTCACAATGTCGTGGGTCCCAGATGTCAGGAAAACACTAGGAGGAAGCATTTTATTTTTCCGTACGCTGACGTGGTGGGCCCCTACTGTCATCCTCTCCACGTACTTCTGCCGATTCCTGTTGTTTGTTGACCATGTTGACAACGCGAGAGGGCGGCACCGCGGCGAGCACACCAAAGCGCGCGGAGGACGTCGGCGTTAACGATTTAGGAGACGGTGGTGCGGCGATGCGTGCGCTGAGGCGTAGCCAGCCGTGGGAGGCGGATGCAGGCGGCCCCGCCGGTGCTGGTTTGGTTTTGGCGGCTGGAGGAAGACAGGACTGAAGAAACACGACAGACTGTAAAAGCAGCGGGAGTACTTAACAACCTTAACTGAAACCAGCAGGGGCACTTAACAACCAAAGCTGAAAGCAGTATGGGTACTTATACAGGTTCAACCGTACAAAGCACGCCTCGAACAGTGCTACTTTGCCTACAGTTAACCAAGGGTGAGGCCGCCAAGCCCCAGGACACGGCCCAGGCGCCACCCCGCGCATCCACAACCTTCTAAAAGCGGCTTTATCTCGCAACGTGGTCAATAAACAGGATATTTGCTTTAGAGCCATGGAAAAGCATGAACATAATCTTCTGTCCTATTCTCCAAGATGGACGGGCATTCATTATTTGAGACCACCCATGAATAAGTATCTTTTCACCTCCAAGGGGAATTGAGTAGGTCGATATAAACATCATGTTGTGGCCAAGCGCAAGTCTGACCCGACCATGGTCAGGCATCTGTATAGCAACAATAGAACTCGTCAGTTCCTGTTTCAAGAAGATCACAACTGTAAAACTGTGTATAAGCAATAGTTTATGAACAACATATATAACAGAAAACAGCTCGTACCATAAGTTTCTCGACACAGTTGGACCTGTTCAACGAGTGCAGCAGTGGCACACATATCCCACGTGGCCTTCCACCATGGAAACGCCCCACAAGGACCTCAAGACGATCAATAAAGTGTAGGAACTTGTGGATGTCGATCCAGTCAACTTCGTGAGAGATTCATTGCTACTTCTAAAGTTAAATTGTGATTAGTTAGACAGAATAGGTGGATTAAGAAGTAATTGAGGCAACAAGCAAGAACCAGATACAAAACTAACATGGATGAACAATTGGAACGACGTCGGGGTGGAAGATCGCAGTGAAGATGAGACCAGGTTCTGCTATTTCCATCAACATTCGTGCGCCAACTTTCAGTCCGTAACACTTGAGAAAGTTTATCCATGTTCGGCCATAAAGAAAGCAGCGATCTTCTTGGTTCATGAACCCAACTCAGAACTTATATCCATGGATTGTCTTCACTGTGACCATTAAACTAGTGTATTCAGTTATGGCAAGGCCGAGCATCTTGAGTACATGTGTTCTGGCAGAGCAAATAATACACTGCAGGAAAAATAATATGAGAACACAGCATGTTCAAAAAAACCCCACCCTCCCAGATACAAAAGAGGATTCTAGGAACATACTGTGCGCGTTTCAAAATGCTGTGTTAGGATGAGAAGGAACAAGTGTGGCGTCTCGCCGAGGGCGCAGAAACCTGTAGGGTACTCGCACTTTGGGCACTGCAAATGAAACACACTAGATTCAGTAGGAAGAAAAATGCATGAACGGCGGCGGCTGCCATCATAGGATTACCTGCGACCAAGGGACCTGGATTTATCGGGGATGGATGAAGAATTCGTACCTGGTTCTCCATGAGAAAACCCTATGCAATTGCCGAGAGGGGGTTTTCTCTGAACAAGCAGACGAGGGAGAAGGGGATTCAGGCCGAGTGAAATATTGCCGCTTCGTCCGTCCAGCTTACTGCTAAAGCTTGAAAGGGGGGGGTTGTGATTTGACGGCTCATTGGGCATTACTGCGGCGCTACGACCAGGGTGTGTCTACCGTGAAGTTGTGCACTCTAATTTGTGCATATGGCACGTGGAACCCGTTGCTGGTTGCCCCACATATCAGCGAAAGGAAGTAGAAAGACATGAGTAACTAGTTACACATAAATATATTTTTTGACAGAGAGATACTCCCTCTGTAAAGAAATATACAAATCTTTTATATCACAGGCTCACCTTGCCGAGAAATATACTCCTTCTGCAACGCACGGGCATTATGGGGGTTCAGCTGAGAATATAATACTCAGATAGGCTCACGGTTCTGGACTTTGGGCTGCAGGCCAACCCTGCATGTTTGGGGGCCCATGTGTTCTACCTCAGCGCTTTTCATATTGCAAGCGATCGGTACGGCGCTGGTTTTAGATGCTGTCGCAAGGCGAATACACAAAATTGAATAAAGCACGGCAGCCGTTGGAATGAAATCGAACGACAGTTCCTAACCAGCAATCAGAGTTGCAATTCTATCAACGATATACCATGTGATAAATAATACTGTCGTACTACGTATACACATAGGACACTTCTTTCACCATGCCAGATTATTACATCAAAATCTCTCGAAGGATAGATCAGTTCGGCAGTTGCGTGCTGCTACTGAAGAATTTCAAAGTTGATTTGGACCAGCTCTCCTTGCCGAGAAAGTTCGATTTTGACATCATCCCCTACCGCAAGATATGATTTAGATTTGAACCTTGACCATCCTTTAGCATCAATCATCATGCGACCATCCTTTGTACTTACGGTATATTGAGCAGGTTCATTCACACCAAGGCTGCGCATGGTAAGAGAAACTTGGCCACGGTCGCCCGGGTTGTTGAACAACTCCCTCGTTGCTCTAGGAATTCTCTGTTTGCAAACAAGAAAACATACCCAAACAGTTAGATCAACACAGTGAATCATGTGAAACAACATTGAAAGAAAAAAGAACGAAGCACTTGGGCGGCCAATGCTTACCAAGAAGGTGGACATGTCGGTTTTTGTAAGGACTTTGGTATATGAAGTGCGAACTATAGCCCAGTCTATTGCCGGTGCAACTGCACGGGCCGGAGCAGATGCAAGTGCAAGTGTTGGTACAGGTGCCGAAGCCACTGCTGCTGCCGGAGATGGTGCTCCTTGTAGAGCTGGTGCCGGTGTCGGAGCAGGTGCCGGTGTCGATGCCCGATCCTCTGGTAGATCAGACTGATCCGCTGACGCGGTCGCTGCCCAATCCTCAGCTAGATCAGACTGAGCTGCTACCGCTGTCAGTGCTAGAGCAACTGCCGGTGCTCGATCTGTGCGAGACAGCAGCGATCGTGTCTGGTCTGGTATGATCAGCTTTCTAACTTGACTAGGATCCGTGACCGTGATCCAGTTTTTTTCGTCATTTCTTTTAAACGCGAGAAGGACTAATTGTGGCGTTTTGGTTAAACCAAACTGCAGTTCATCATAGAGATTCAGCTTGTACTCAGACAACAGACTGATCCAATTTTTTCCAGTAATATAAGTGATGGACAGTGCCTTCGTTACTGACACGACATAAGAAGTGAAACCTGCAAAAATAGCAATCGTAGAGCAAACCAAACGGTTTATTCTGTGATGAATGTCACATGGCAAAACCTGCATCGTAAAATTGCAGGAAAAGAAAGAAAACATGACATTAAATCAATAAGATTTAGATAGTAAATCAATAAGATTTACTTGATGTGACACGAGTGAATCCTTACCAGGAAATCACTATGTTGAAGTACTAAACAGAAGATTGATCGTCCAACTACGCGTGGCATGCAGGGGCCCCGCCTACTCCCACAAGCAGGACAGTCCAAAGGCCGTGACAAATCATATGACCGAACATCCATGGGACTGGAAATCCTGGTGGGTGCGATAAACCTTGCAATGCATACAGATATTGGAGTGTAACCATAATTGATAAACCGTCCTCACAAAAAATATGATCTGGATACTTCAAAATATACACACTGAATTGAGTGGACAGACATTAACATGGACATTAACATAGACCGTTCACACACCAAAAGCGGCAGTACTAATAAACAATACAGGGTTCACAAACACAAATCAAGTACTGAACAATAGTACTTACTACAGACAAGCAAAGTTGCACTAACTAAACTCTGCAGACTATTTCTTGCCACCGACCTACAGGATGAACCCCGCATAACTGACTAGGCCATGGACGTCGTGTGAGATGTCTACATGCACCATCACCATCTTGTCAACCTTGGAGAACCTAACAGAGTGGTCTTTCCACTCATAAACATGATGATGAAGACAGGCCGCATCAGATTTGTTGGGAAGCTTTACAAGAACCACACCATTCGTAATCGAAGGCACAGCCAGGAAATTGTTGTGGTCAAGTACAGCCTCGAGAACACGCCTGACAACAATGCTACAGGAAAACACTAGTTCAGGACACGTGGCGACAGGGACACAGCAGCTGGATAATTCAGCAGTAGAACTCATCATCAGGTCTTCCAGTTCATACGGCATGACTTTGTGAACTTCATCTCCACCACGGACCTGGTTCTAATTCAAACAGAAACCATATTGTATTACTACCTCCGTTCAGAAATATAAGATGATTTTCGATATTATACTCCATATATGACTACATATACGCAGAGTAATGAGTGAACAAAGACACTAGAACATGTCTTCAAAGGCATGAGAGCAGAGGGATTACATGCAATATCCATAACACAAGTTACTTAGGAAAATATACCCTCTTAAAAGGTAGCATTGATGTTCATAAAGTACTCCCTCCGTCCCAAAATTCTTGTCTTAGATTTGTCTAGATACGGATGTATCAAGTCACATTTTAGTATTAGATACATCCGTATCTAGACAAATCTAAGACAAGAAATTTGGGACAGAGGGAGTAGTTGAAAGTAATCTATAAGAAATCAGTGTCAACCTCTCGCATGTTTTGGTCAAAAGAGGAATTTAGAACCGTCATTTGGCACACTAAAATCACATGCAAGATCACCCAGAAAGTTGTACTACCAGTACTAGTACTGCGTGTTAGATGAAAAAACACGATCAAGATCGAGAAAAAGATCGTCAACAAGAGACATTACCTGGACTTGCTTAATGAGGGATCCCGGAGAGGGGGGCTTGGACAGGGCGATGGCTTTGAGCTTGTCTGCGGTAGTCTCGGCGGGGTGCTTGCGCTTCTTCGTACCATGAGCCTCGACGGTTTTGGCCAGAGCCATAGACATCACGTCGGCCGGTGCTCCGGCGTCCATCCAAGAGAGGAAGCTGAGAGAGAAGAGTGAAAGGAGGTACGAGATGAGGGAGAAGCGAAGCGAGTGGGGGTTTTCTTCAAGAGAGGAAGCTGAGAGAGAAGAGTGAAATGATGGTTGCTTCGTCCGTCCAACTTACTGCTGGAAAGGAGGGGGTTTTGTGATTTGACGGCTCATTGGGCATTACTGCGGCGGTTCGATCGGGGTAGTCTACCGTCACTCTACTACGGAGTAATTTAGTGCATGGCTGGTGGACCCAGGTGCTGGCTGTCCCACACGTCGGCAAAAGTGAGTAATTTAGTGCATGGCTGGAGGAGGATCCGCACGGTAGAGCGTGTCCACTGTTTTTCTGAAGAAAAAAAATGATTACAGCAAGCGTTTCCACTCTTACGACGGAGGAGTGCGAAACACGGCAGCCACTTGAACATACACAGTGCTCCTACTACTAGGCATGTGCAGTGGTTCATACGTCAGTACTACACAATCTTGTTGCTAGTGTAGTAAGATATAACGATAACAAATGATGTTGTGCGCATGTCAACTACCCCTATATGTAACATAGTACCGCTTTTTCGACTGTCCGATCGAGAATGAACGGTGAGATCAATGTTAACAGAACCAGGTCCACAGCGCACGGAGTGTACGGTGCTACAGTACTCCACGAAACATGAACCATATGAAGCACGAATAGTGTTAGGTAGGGTGTATGAAGGGTGCACGGGATGGGAGCAAAAGTTCCTTTCTCGACCCACTTTTGGGTGTTTGGCAGAGTGCATGAAGGGTGGATGAGTCCACACTAGTAGGTTGACAAAAATACACGAAGAGGAAACAACTATATTGAGATGAGAATGCAACCAAACACACCCACACGCTTTGTGCTACGGTGACTGATCTGCACCGTCTGAGTTTGATCCAACGCTCATGTTGCACCGAGACATGGACATGCCCATGCAGAGGGCGCCTAAACACCACTGAAGTCCCTCTGCTTCTCGAGGCGCACGACGTTGGTGATGCAGGGTGCAACCGCCCGCAGAGCCCGCTCCCGGTCGACGAGAGCCAGCTCGTCAAAGACGGCGTCCAATGGCACGAATGGATTTCGGTGACGGAGCCCTGAAAGGATTCGCCCGGCAACAGCGATGGCAGCCCGCAACCCCTCCTTGTCTAGCTCAGCCCCCGCCATCACGCGGAGATGGCTCAGCTCCTCAGAGATATAGGTGAAGAAGGAGACCAGGTCAGGAAGCCGCAGCTCGTTGAAGTCGACCGGGTGGTCGAACGGGTTTAGCCCGACGGCCGGCATCAACGCGCTGGCACGACGGTAGGCATCGCGCAGCCGCAACACGTGCGTGGCATCTTGGTTCACCAATTGGCTGAGGCGATCCTGGACCTCGTCACGATCGGCCCGCTCGTGCTCCAGCCGGCTCCCCTGACGGCCTATCGTATCTCCCGCTTTCTGCAGCAACGCCGCCGACGCCTCGAGCATCTTTGTGGTGGACGCCTGCCGCTTTTGAAGCTCCGTGAACTCCCGCACATAACGGAGGAGCATGGCACTCCTCTCCTCCTTGAGCTCACGGAGCTCCACGTCTTTGGCCCTGAGCTCCGCATCCTTGGCATGGAGCTCCTGTGTCAGGCGCCTCACCTCGGACTCCGTGATCTGCTGCGCCACCATGGTACCAGGTAGAAGCAATCGGGAGAGGAAGCAAAGGGGGCGAAACGGCTGAAAGGCAATGCAATCTACGGGAAGGTGGAGGGAGCGAGGAATCTTTTTGTTTTCACCACGGTAAAACACCAGTCGACGACTTCTCACATCAGGGAGTAGTGGGTTTTTACAGGCGGAGTCATCGTGACTAATTGCTGCCGCGCCCGCTCCTGTCAATCAAAAAATTAAAAATCCTGGCGCGCCTCCTCCCGTCAATCCAAAAAATTAAAAATCCTGCCGCACCCAAACACGAGAGCAACGCCGCGGTGGATATTTAAATTTACCTACCAGCAAGTAGATAAAAAAAGGGGTGAAAAAACAAATGTGGCGGTGGCCTAGCTAATCGGTCGAACTAGCCCTACTAGCTAGCCACCGTGCTTCACTGATGTACTCGGCGGGAAAGGTGGTCTTTCGTGATTTGACGACTCCTTTACTTGCTTCGGCGCTACGACCGAGGAGGACCCAGAAAACGCGCGGTAGGGCATCCCACGTCAGGAAGAATATATGCGTCCACCACCCGGGAGGACCCCGAAACCGTGCGGTAGGGTGTGCCACGTCTCGACACGGAGGAAAAATGTGCGTGTAAAAATATACTGTATCAGACGTAGTACCTATGGTTCGACCTCGGGACCCAGCCAGTCGGTCGAAAACACCCCACTAGCCACACAGCTTCATCATGCAAACGTGGCACGGAGGATAGATGTGGTTAGCTCCGTCTCGACCAGCCACAACGTCTCTTGTTCTAGGCGATTCTTCTATTTTCCAAGCTTTTTTTTGGTTGTAATAACACCACAGCAAGCTAGCGCCGCTCTTCGTGTGTGCCCGTGCAAAGGTTAGACGATGGAGAGAAGAGAGATTGAGATCGCAGACCTGGGACCCACCAGTAAGTGAGACAACGGTCATGCATGTGTTGACGAGGCACTCCGTCTACTCTACTCAACGCAAGTACTGTATAAAATCAAGTTATGGGACAAAGCCAACAACCGTTCGTTTTTTCAGGCTATCGACTTATGCTTTGTAGTCCAGGTTGCCAGTTCGAATCTCGTCTTTCAGATTTGTTAGTTTTAGGTCCAAATTTGATTAATGACAAGTGGGACCCCCGTGTGTTGTTCCGATATTTCAGTGTAGATGGTTTCTTTGAACAAACACTTTGCGTGGTTAGACAAGTAACGGCACGAGTTACACGTATTTTGCAAGTTTACGAACAAAAATGACAGCGGCATAGAATATCACATCCACCCCGCAGCTTAGATACTACGGTGATACGAGTTTTTACACCGTTGGATGTGAGATCCAATGGCTTGGGAGTAGCCTTTGTAATTATGCGCAATTTCCAAACTCTCCAAAGGTTTTTTTGCAAATAAAACATTCAGGTCTCGTGTGTGCCGCTGCATCTTTGATCCAAAGGCTCCCCGGTGCTCATATTAGGTGCTCCCCGTAGCTTAATTACCCGCTACGGTGATAGGAGCATCTAGGTCGTATGATCAGTGATTAGATGGCACATGTGTAGTACTTGTACTTTATGTGCATTTCCCGAACTCTATCAGCCGTATATTGCAAAAACGTTCAAACCTCCTACCGTTGGCCGTTAAATCTCAGTGAACTCGTATCACCATAGAATCTACGGTGCGGGAGCACCTCATACTCTCCCGTGCGAGAAAACATAAGGTGCTATCGCAGCTTGGATGCTATGGTGATACGAGCTTGGAGGTCGTTTGATCTGAGATCCAATGGCATCTGAGCAGTCTTTGTGGTTGTAAGCAGTGGTCGAACTCTTTTGGGGCTTTTCTGCAAAAAACCATTCGAACCACCGAGGAGGTGTTGGGTCACAAATCCAACGCCTCCGAAGAGCTTGTATCACCAAAGCATCTAAGGTGTGGTAGCACATGATATTCTTACATACAGGAGAATATGATGTCCTCCTTCATCTTAGATGCTACGGTGATACGAGCTTTGAGGTCGTTGGATATGGGATCAAAGGGCATCTAAGTAGTTTTTGTACAAATTGTGTGCAATTCTCAAACTCATCAAGGTTTCCTGCAAAAATATTAAGACACATCATGTGAGCTGCTATATCTCAAATCTACAAGCTCCAAGCAACTCGTATCGGCATATAGCATCTAAGGTATGGGGGGACATGATATTCTCCCGGGGAGGAGGGGTGGGGGGTGCACAACCAATCGGTTGTTTGGAGGGTGGGGACAAATATAATCTAAATAACCCTAAACAGAGCTCCACAATTTTATCTAAGGTCGAGGGGTTGACCCCCGACAATCATAACTCCGCCTAAACACAACATTTGCATGTACTGTAGTACTAGACTTAATATTCATGTTTCAGTTTCATGTTCATTTTAAATATTGAACTGAGGACCATGGATGTCTTACATTTTACTCCCTTCGTTCCTAAATATTAGTCTTTTTAGAGGCTTCAAATGGACTGGCACATACGGATGTATATAGACATATTTTAGAGTCTAGATTCACTCATTTTGCTCCGTATGTAGTCACTTGTTGAACTCTCTAAAAGACTAATATTTAGGAATAGAAGGAGTATTTTTGAATACGTGTCATACATGCATGGTTTGGAAAAATGGATGCACTATACTTATTGGATTGTTGTTGTGTTCGTGCGTGTGTGTCTCTGTGTGTGTGTGTGTGTGTGGTCATATGCTTGATACATACAAAGTTTTCTCACCTCCATATTGTTCATCTTTTAAATTTGAATTTGCATTGGAAAACTTACTAGCGATACCATGAAATGTGAAATCCACGTTGAGATCACTATATCACAAACTCACTCTAATTCAACAACTCGTCATAAATCAATTACCATGTTGAGATTAGTATTTGCAAGGAAAATACGGGTATCGTAATACACATAGATTCGTTCGGCAATTTAAAAGGTTCCTTTCGTATTCTCGAATGGTAGGACCCAACGGCGTACCAGAGACCTTGGCTCGTGTTGATCCTAAAAAAAACCGGGCTCGTGTCCTTCGGTGGCGTGCGTGGTACGAACATTAGGCAACCCCAACCAGTCGAGCCTCAGCGTTTCAAGTCGAAATATCTGGCGGCTAGAATTCCAGCCCTAGGAAATTCCCCTCATGACCCCGGTCCATAATGACTACCGATGAACAACGGAGGGATGCTTTAGTAACTAGACAACGTTACCTACCGTGCCAAGCACGGTTCAATTCCATCGGTCGCAGCTCGTCAAGGTCACCCGTCAACTGCATTGCCTAGTACTACTACTACTACTACTACTACTACACCAGGATGAGCACAGAATTGAGCCCGTTTGTTCGTGCCTAGTACTTGAGTTAATATATCAGGAAATGCACTGGTACGGAGGGATTATCCTTTTACTCTGCATATATAACTTGTCTGAAGTCTAACTAAGCAAAATGTTTGACCAAATCCTTTCTTAATAAATACAACAGGACAGATGTATGGCTTGAAAATTTATTGCATGATGCAGGTTATGATATTGTTTCGAATCTTGGATCTTGAATTTCAGAAAATCCAAAAGTGAGCATAAATTCTTGAAACCAAGCATGGTCACGTGATAAGGCACAAATATTACTTCGTAAGTTTTTTCTTCAATTTGAGACAAGCTGCTTATGACAAGTTGCACAAATGAAGAGCCAAGGTATTTTGGAACAAAGACCATGACGTTAAGGCGAACGCTTTCACTATTGAAACCATGGGCGTTTACGTGCCGCCACGAGTCCCCGCTTCTCATCGGCAGGTGCCGTCCGAGCAAGCGTGTGAGTTGACGGGAGGCGTGCGAGCAGACCGCTGCGCTGGCTGTCAGGGAGGCATGCGAGCAGACCGCTGTGCAGGCTCACCGGGAGGCGAGCCCTTTGACTAGGCTCCGCCGCCCACCGTCGTCCCAATTGCTCCCACTTTTAATGTCGCCGGTGCCGCAGTTTAAAATCAACCCCACACTACCCGGTATCGCTACAATCCTCTCTCTTCCTCTCCGATTCTCCTGTCGTCTACCTCCAACTAGCCTGACCTAAACGTACGCCATGCCGCATCACGATGGTCTGCCCTTAGTGTTCCAGTTTCCTGAGGAAGACACCGAGCCGGAGTCTCAAGAACATAAGGCGCTTTGGGACGAGCTTGAACTGGCCTTGCGGGAAGACGCCGCCCCTGTCCCCGCTCCCGTTCTGGCTCACGTCGCCCTGATTGCGCCAGCACCCATCCCCGTGGCATTGATGGGATGGGAGCCACACATTGTCGCCGAGCTTGATCCCACGGGGTTCCACGAGGTCCCCGCCGACTTTCACGTGCCCGTGCACCTGCCAGCGCATGCGCCTGCGCGTGCACTAACGCGCACGCCCGTGCCGGTGCCCGTGCACCTGCCAGCGCATGCGCCTGCGCGTGCACTGACGTGCGCGCCCGTGCCGGTGCCCATGCACACGAATGTCTCCGCCGCGCCATTGACAGCGCCTGTCCCCGCGCGGGTGCCAGTGCCCCCCTCAGCGGCATGGATGGCCGCCGTCGACCGCTTCCTTGCACCAACGCTAGTCGCCTCCTCCCGCCAGTTGGCTCGCTCCGAAGTCCAGAACATTTTGGCCTTCCTTGAAGCTAGGCCAACGTCCAGGAGTACGCCAACAATGGCGCAAGACACCACCGTCGCCGTCGGTCATTGGCCCGACGACACACAGAGCACGGCAGAGGAGCCGCTTCCCACCGCGAGACGCCCCCGCCACCGCCGCGTAATCTAAATTTGCCATGAAAAACGTTCGGATTGCCATGCTTAAAATCCGAACGTTTGTCATTTCCATTTATTTTATATAGATCGTCATATAATTTAAAGTCGGAGTCAGACTGAACGAAATGTATGGTTTGATCGATTGAATGTTCTGCTAGAGCCGTATCAAATTAAATATAAAACTTCATCAAGCCACATGTATTCCTTGTCATCCAACGACCTAGACTGCTTCAATGTCGAGCGCTCAACACGTTTAGCGTGCAGTTAATTTCATGCCAAAAATAGTGTGAATCACATGACAACACGCAAATAATATCCTAGTAGTTAATATCCGCATGCACTTAATATACTTCCAAATTAACGTGCATTGCACGTACACACTGACTAGTGCTGCTAGTACGTGAAACTGGTATCGTGACTTATGAACGCGTCCAGATATGGTCAACAGCAACATCGCCCGCGAGTTCTTCCTGTTTGCTTGTGCGTCTAAACGCAGAAGGGGGGGGGGGGAGAGAGAGCACACATGGAACCCACCGGTAAGTGAAGGTGAATACTACTAAAAATAATATTACATGTTATCCATTAATTAGGCTGTGGTAATATAAAAACATTATGTGAACAAAGGGGGCACAACAAACATTGCTATTCTACGTATGTTGCCTATTGACGTGCGGCTTGAAGGCCCGGTCGCATGTTCGATCCTCGTCCTTTATTTTTTAATTTGTATATGGGTCCAAATTTGTTTCATGACATGTGGGCCCCTCGGTGTGTAGTTTGTAGCACTTTAATTTGTGGGTCGAAATTTGTTCCATTCCAAGTGGACTATCGGTGTGTAGTTTTGTAGCTTATTTATAATAATTAAAGAGAACAACATAGTTTTTTCAATAATACCATGGTGCAACGTTGAAGGCGAGAAATGACGTGCGAGAGAGCGATGACCGATCCAGAGGGAAATCAACTAGGGGAGTTGCGTGGGTTGCAACGGTGTTTGGAGTAGTTGTGGGCCGAATGCTACGAAAATATAATCTAAACCGACCGAAATAAATGCCTACACAAATTAATCCAAGGTTGGAGTGCCCCTCGTAATGTAAATAGCTCTGGCTTTGCGAGTGATGGAGAGGTAGTAGCTTCAACGCGTGGAAGATACGGTGTGAGAAAGCGAGGTCAATTGAGAGACATATAGATAGAGAGACAAAGTGAGTGTGGTCCGACATTCATTGAACAAATATATATGCTCTGGAGAGATATTGTCCGATTGAGCTTTTTGACAAGGGTGAGGGCTGTAAGATATAGCTTGAGAGATGATCCAGTCACAGACGTGTAGATATATTTTGTGCGTGGGAGGAAGCAAGGTCAACCGATCACATAGGGTCGCCGTGCGATCGAAAGAGTGAGACGGGTTGGATAGAGTGACCTAGATAGACGATGTGCGTGAGAGAGTATACAATGTGAATAGGTCGAATTGGGCTCAAACATGGTGATATATCGTTTTTGTCCGAGAAAGAGCGAGGTCAATCGAGACATACGGAGAGAGAGAGAGAGAGATTGAGTGAGCATAGCCCACCATGAGGTCGAAAGAGTGGCGGCGGCTTGGATGGACTGACCTAGATAGACAATCTGCATGAGAGAGTATATAGTGTGTCGAGCGAGGCCCGAACAGGGAGATATATCATTTGTGTGTGAAACAAAACGAGGTTAAACGAGACTCAGATAAAGAGAGCGAGATTGAGCGAGTGTGGCCCGCCGTGCGGAAGAAAGAGTGAGACAGTCTCGAGGGAGTGACCTAGATATACAACATGCGTGCGTGCGCACGAGAGGTTGGGGGGCTAGATAGGCAATGCATGTATTTAGCGCGAGAGGGTGAGAGGGAGAGGGGGGAGAGAGAGAGAGCTCGGCATGGGGTGCAATGGCGGTTGTGTGAGGTAAATACATTTGGTAACAGAGTGGAAAAAGGGGTTGTGTAGTTGAGAGACTTAGAGATCGAAACATGGAGAGAAAGAATGAACGTGTGTTGGAAACCGATAGCTTCCTAAGGTGGTTAGGGGAGGAAGATTGACC
>NC_057799.1:212602943-212616512 GCF_018294505.1 Triticum aestivum
TGAATGTACATAGTACGAGACTTAATATCGATGTTTCAATTCGGTGTACTTTGTAAGATTTGAACCGAGGACCAGGCATACGGGTAATTATTTCGAATTCGTGCCCTACTAAGTTTCGAAAAGTTGACATTGACTCAGTTTGTTGTGCTATTTTGTAGGTCATATGTTTGAATCCATCCAAAAGATTTCTCACAATCATGGTGTTCATCATATACATATGAATTTGTATTAAAAAAGTAGCGTGGATACAGTGAAATGCGAAATGCACGTTAGAATTGGAGATCGCTACGTGACACACACTCTAATTCAAATAACTAACTACGTGACACACACTCTAATTCAAATAACTAATTATGTGACACACACTCTAATCCACGTTAGCGTGGGTACCGTTTCGAATTTTTTTCAAATAACTCCTCATTAATTAATTTATAGTACTCCCTGTGTTCACTTTTATAAGACCTTGAAGACATTTTAGACAATGTGCAAAACAGTTCATTTTAAGTTGTCTGAAACGACTTACAAAAGTGAACGGATGGAGTATCTCGTTTGGAATGACTAATTATTGCAAGGAAAACACGGGCATGGTAATACATACAGATTCGTTTGCAAATGAACGAAGATTCGTTTGCATTCTCAAATGTAGACGCACCAGGCAGACCAGGGTCGTGTCGGGGTGGACGCTGCTTCGGTGCCTTAAAGGCTACTGCCTTTGGGTCACTGACATGTGGGCCAGCCACCTGTTGGGCCCACATGTCATGGACACAAAGGCATGTGCCTTAAGGCACCGAAGCATAGTCCTGTCGGGGTGGTCGCGTGTGTCGGACGGACGCGTAGCACCCAGCCACCCACCCCCCTCCCCCCAAAAAAAGGATGACGACAATATAAGTTCGCGCTTCCACGTTTCGGATTGAAATATCTGGCAGCCCCAATTCCAGTCCTGCAAAATCTCTCTTCTCCACCGTCCCCTTCCGCGCCCAGATTGCTCAAATCCCTAATTCACCGCCAACCCTCGAATCGCCCCTCGTCTCGTCTCTTTCCCCACCGTTCCCCACCTCTGTGCCGGACCACGACGACGAAGACGACGGTCGCGCTTCACCACCGCATCGGAGCTACCTCATCTACGCCCTCGTCCACCGCACCGGGTGGTCCACCGACAACGTCGGCCGCCGCAACCGACGTGCCTCACAGACACCGAGTTCCACCGCAGCAGGTGCGCTTCACCTACGCCGTCTCCCAGCTCACCGGGGCTACTTCACCGAGCACATCGTCACACCTCCGCCCCCGAGGCCGTTGGGGCTTCACCAACGGTCTCGTCCACCGCATCGTAGCGCTCCGCTACCACTCAAGATCTGCATCCGTGTGCGGCCAGCCAACGCCAGCGCATCACCCTCAACGGCTCTGAAGTGACCCGCACTCTAGCTAGGCGAGCATGCCCAAACACCGGCCCGAACTAGGTATCCACACATCACTCCCTTGTGCACTGTTCCGACGATGTTTGGATATCCTTTCACTGCTCTCTTAGCTTACACGCCTATGCAACTCTGACTTTAACTCTTATTTCTTCTAGAGATATCATCTGAAACAAGCAAATCCATTTTTTAGCGAAGCATGACGGCACTATGGGATCTGGTACACATCCTGCACACCCGTATAACCTTGTAAGTATCTGTCCTCCGGTACAACATCAAGGTCGATTCCTCTTATTTGATCAACCATTCGCCGTGTCAAAAATGCAGAGGGGGATGCAAGGAGCACAAGGCCTGCACATCCAAGCAAGTGGTAACATGGACTTGTACATGGAACATCCCAAGCGCAAGCAGAGCTCCAGTGAGCGTGTACAACGAGCTAGCATAAGTCCCTGCATTTCATTTAATTCGTACTAGCATTCGTGTATGATTTGTCTGCAGTGGCTGATCCACGAATTCAAGTTACCAGGGGCGAACATTTAACTTAAAAAATACGAAGGCACTTGCACTCCGGAAATCAACATAACTTTTGAAATGTGAAGCTACATGCACTTTGAAAACCAGCTAATGATCCAAAGTAGTTCAGATTATAAACACTAAATGATGCAAGCACCAAAAACACAAAATGCAACATGGTATACAAGGACTACAAACATGGTCTGTACCTGCTTGAATTATTCGTTCTCTGGCTGAAAATATCGAAGTGTAATTGCACGTGTAACCAGTGCGCAAATTGCATATCAATATATCTATCCTGCACAAGTATGCCAATAGTTTCAAACAACAGATTAGAAAAGTATTTATGCTATGTTGTCATGATACGGGGACTTTCTGGTAGATGGCCTCGACGTTTCCTCAAGCTATGAAAATGCACTATAATTTGCTTGCCATCAATGCCTGCAAATCTCTGTCTCTCTCAACATAGTAGATCATCATTAGACACTAAATCCTTCAATGAGCTTGCAAAATGCTTGCATTAGATCCCTCATTAGACACTATATGTTCATCACCAGGAGCATGTAAAATGTTTGCATCAAATCCTTCATTGGCAGTCTGTTCATTAGACACTTCATGCTCAAGAACAACATGAGCTTGTATGTTTGCACCGGAAATTTGATTAGATACATCAGATTCAGTCAGTTCAGTATTGATTGGGGGAGTTATAAAATAAGTAGAAATTGGTTTCATTTTCTCATAGATTCCCTACATACAAGCAGTTTTACAACACCGTCAGGTTTAACTATTGGCCAGAAATTGAAGAGTTGAATTAGATATAATCAGGGATGTGATGTACCTGCTCGTTGCGCATGCTACTCTTGCAAGCTGCGACTGTCCGTTTGCGCAAGCTCGATGCCATGCCCGTGCTGCCGCCGCTGCCTCCCACGCAGGCTACACCCAGGGTTGGATCTTCATCTTCTTGTCCTTCCGTTCGCTTGAAGCCCGGCGACCGCCCTCCAACGAGGGCGCGAGGAAGTGCTATGTCGGTCTGTCCAGCGGCGGCTAGGTTAGGAGCGAACCAGACTGGAGGCTGGAGCGAATGAATTGGGATTTTTCCTGCTGTCGATCGATATGGGAGGCGCTCGTTTGGGCCGCGAGCCTGCTATAGGGCCTGCCTTGCACTTATGTTATTGGCCCATCCAAATTGAAACATTTTTCTTCATTTTTTACATTGCCTCGTCTTGCGTTGGGACGAACAAAACTAGCGTGGGCCAACCTGGACGACTCAAACTAGGTGCACACTTTCCAGCCACCTGAGGCGACCGCCCATACCAGCCCCTATGGTGGCGTCGCCCCTTTTTGCGTGTATGATTGGATAGTGAAAAATATTCCAGTGGCGCTTTTGATTTACCCACAGAATGGTTGAATTGCTTGTTTCTATGAACAGAGTTTGCCAATAATGTGAAGGATGCCAGTCTTTTCATCCTATTGTAGATTGCTTAGATCTCGATATGCCAAAAGTAATCGCATGAAATATACAGTAAAAGCCAGTGTGATGTGTTTGGCTACAACTAGTCTGACTACACGTCCTCATATAACATATCAAGGATGCACCATCTTACCAGATTAACCATTCGACTTACCCATGCAGTGTGGGAAGAAAGAAGTGTTGGGACTGCGTATCCAAGCAATTGATGCCATGGACTCCTTCGTACAACCTTGTAAGCGAAAAAGAAGTTGCAGTGTGCCTGTACAAAGAACTAGTGTAAGTTCAGTTACCTGCTTCTCGGAATTTTAGTTAGCCACTTATGGCAAAATTGTTCAATTATGTTGCTTGGCTTAATTTAGTTTGCTACTGATTACATAATGGCACAGCCTGTTAATCATATTGTAGACTGCGCCTATCTATGTGTTTGATACTTACTGTTAAGAATTACCTGTTTGCCTTAACTTAAATATCTACTTGTTTGTTTAACTGCTTTGCTGCTGCAACAGCGGGTTACAATGATGTTAATAACTACTTTTCAACATCCAATTGAAACTCTTTAATTCCTTGGTTGTTTAACTGGTTTGCTGTTATAACTCCTAGTTGAGATGTTTTGCTAACTTCAACTTTTCTGAATCCAATCAGAACTTTAATGGAAAAACAGGTTAGCCCAAGATCAAAGAGCGAAGTCCCCATGGACGTTGCATCATCCCACAGCAGTGGCACCGGCCCAATCGTGAATTATGAATTGCCATCTTCTGATGCTCTAGAGGCTAAACTAGTGGTAGAAAGAGATTCTGCTTCTACACTTAGAGATGAAGTTGACATGTTGAGGAAGCAAACAGCACAATCACAAGCAGTACTCAAGACAACCATTAAATATTTGGTGGATTTCAAAACGAAGCAAGCTGAGACTAACCAGATTGTTAAGGTCCTGAAGGAAAAAAGGAAATTAAATTCCTACTTGGTAAATCATAGGTGAAATGTTCTTTCCATAGTTGAATAACCTCTGTGTTGTCTGTTCATGTAATCAATCAAACCATTTGTTTTAGAGATCATGTGAAAACATTTTTTTTTGTTTTTTGGTTTGTAATTTTATTTGAGCACAAGTCTGTATTAATTGATAAGACTCGGAGAAATTTCATTTGGATTGCTGTGCCAGACCTACAAATATGCCAATCTGGCTGAATGTGCATTCAACAATAGTAGTAGTATAGATGGACCATAAGTGGCACGCATCGGAAAGGGCCAAGATGCTGGCTAAAAAAAGGATGCTGTTGTAGCCAAAAAAAAGTACAGCGGCCTGGCTTATGTATGTTAGTTGATATTATTGATCCATATACTCTATAAGTGTTTATATGTCTGTTAGTTCTGTACATTCTTGGTTGATTGACTCGGTATTTGAATCTTGATACATCGCTTGTGTACATATCTAAATGGGAGTACACATTATGCTGCGTGTGACATTTGAGTTGGACATGAAGTGTTCCAAATATTCGAATTCACCTTAAACTGGATTCTAGTTTCTGAATTTGAGTATCGGCATTTGTAAACCATATTCATATATGACAGTGGAATACAACGTTGTCGTCCTTTTGAAGATAGATAAAAACACATAAAATGCTTTATAAAGATTCATATAGGAATACAAAATGGATTCGAATTTAGTTGCCAGGGTAAATGTGGATGCTTATTGTCCCAAAATTCGAAGGAAGCAGCAAAATGTCCACTCCCACGTCGCCTGCCCGAAGCCAAGTGTTTGGGAGATGGAAATTACTGTCTACCCATTACACGGACAATCCATCGGCCCGATTTCCACTGCTCTAAATAGGGGTAGGTTAGTAACTTCAATTAGACGTGACACGACCGCCTCTGAGCCCATTCCGACACAGTGGGCATCAAACATGGGCGGCAAAACTCATTTGATTCAAGCTCGTCCGAAAGACCTCTGTTTCTCCCTCCATTCCCATTCATACACGGTGGGCGGCAAAACAAACTCGACTCGGCCGAAATCGATGTAGGCAAATATTTTCAATAGGGGCAGGTTTGTAACTTCACTCAGACGTGACACAACCGCCCTACCTGTTAGCCCCGTTCATACACCGTGGGCGCCAACCATGGGCGCCAACCACCCTCTCCTCGCCCGAAATCGCTCTGGGCAAATATTGGCGAGATGCGAGATTACCGTCCTATCCCCAACCGACGAGACGTCCAAATTTTAAACGGGGGCTAAGTTCGTAAGTTTACCATATTTCAGACAGGCGCATCCCAAAAACATGGTTCCCCGTACCTCTCCCTCCATTTTCCCATTCATACACCGTCCGCGCTAGAACACCCCATCCACACACCAGCCTCCGTCTGCCACCCCATCCATCGCTGCCGTCCTCCACCACATCCATCGCCACCGTCCTCCACCATGCCGGAGCGCCTACAAAGACCGCGCGTCCACTGCTAGAGATGGACGTTTCTCATCCACGACGATGGACCAATAGCCTTGCATCACGTCCTCTCGCTTCATCGGCGCCGTCGTCCTCTTTGCCGGGGCCGCTCACACGACCTTCTCTTCCACCGCAACGGGACTTATCCCCCGATGCACCCGTCTACCGTTGCAGATCTGCTTCAACGCCACCGACAGCCATCGCACCCCCGATGCCTAGACGGCGCCGCAAGAGAGGTGGTACTTCATATCTCCTCAACTTTTTGATCTCAACCAGAAAATAGATCTTAACTTGGTTACTCTAGTTTCTTTTCAGCTCTTAGAATTGAGTTCTTAGTTCGAAGCAAACAATGGATGCTAAATATCATTTCTCCGGTTTGCAGCTTCAAATCTGCCATGGCATAGCCATAATACGGTTTAATTGATCATGGTTAGGGTTTAATTGATCATGTCGGTTCCGTGGTGGTTTCTTTAATATAAATCGGAGGGGAAACCCTCTTTTTCTAAAAAAATATGCTTAGAGTTTCCCCCTTTTATGATCACTATACGATCAGAATACGTGCTTCGTGTCATAATAACACTGCTCCACCCATCAAGCTAAACAAGCTTAGTTGTTCAAATACGAATATGATATTATTAAAACAGAGTTGTTTAATTGGTCAGCTAAATGTTCCTAAATTAGTTTCGAAAATGCATGTTCGCCGCTCGGGCGTGTATCTCTACAGGGTGCCCACGGTGGGCTGGCCCACGCTGGGATTTTGGGTCGTCCCAGGCCCCGATTCCCCTCTGTTCTGCTGCGCGCTTCCGATCTCTACTCGCCCCCAGCCGTCTGCCTCGCCGGCGACTTGCCGTCCCCGGATGGCATGACTCTAGGAGGAGACGCCGGACTAACAGGAGGCCAGGAGCCGCTCGCCCAACAGCGTCACCGCTGCCCGGTCGCGCCGCCGTGCCTACCTTCCCAGTCCATTCAGGGCTCAGGCGTGCATCACCCACCAAGCCAACCCGATTTATCCTGAGATACGTCCTCAACACTCAGCAGCCATTCCTCATCACCCATTTTCTAATTGATTCATTACTCATTAGGCAGGACTGTCATTAGGGTTTGTTGTGTGCTCAGTGCTACCTACACTTAATGGTTCAGATGTATTTCGGTAATCTTTAGTACCTCTAAAGTTCACAGGGTTTTCAAAATTCCGGCCTCGGAACAGAAACTAGTCATTTTGGATTGTTGGTCGTAGTGACATTGACCCAGATTACTACTGCAAGCTAGGCTTGTTGACAATTTTACTTGTCTTTCTTACTCATTCGATATAATATCCAATTATTCACATCGATTAGTTGCAAACAATAAGTGCTAGACAAACTTCTTCATTAAGATTTTGGACGGTCTCTTACCGCAGTTACAATTCTGCATACTTGTCCTAGTAAGCTCACAAGTAAATGATTGATTCACTACATCTATGCTTGCCTTGTCATATTTGTTGTCAATATTGTTTTGGGGTGGACCACCCTGTTTCTAAATACTGGAACCGTAGACATGAGTGAATAGTATTTCTCTATGTGATCTCTTCCATCATGGGTAACGAACACTGCATTGTATAGAAATAAAGTGTCATTTCCAGCTTTTACATAGGTTTCGATCTTTTACATGGAATACAATCTGCCTACTTGCTTTGTGTCGCACTACCAACACTCCACCCTTGAAGCTAAACATTACGCCACTCATAATTGCTTAGTTTATTTGTTCAAATATGAATTTCATATGATTCTAATGTTCCTACTTCAGTTTTGAAATGTGTGCCTGCCTGTTTAGAGATATAAGGGGTTTGTATTTCTGTGTGTGGTCTGGTCAGCACGGTTGGGGAGGTGAAGTTTTCATATGCAGGGGTTTATAGGGAGACACTCTCCGAGTTGAATCCGCAATGCATTCCATAGATAATCTGACTACTTTTTATGTTTTCATGAATCTCAGATTCTGAACAGCATCATAATGATTATGAGCTTGCGCGCATGAAAAGAATAAAGCAAAACAATGCCATGGCTGTCAAACTTGGCATTAAGGGAATGAAATCAAGTCTGGATGCAATGCAATGCAAACGCTCTCCACCTACAGATTCATGCTCAGAATATGATCCTAACAGTGATTCTGAGCTAGAGGGAGACCTAAGTCAATGTAGCTCCCTAGTGGAGGAGTCAGAGGAAGATGCCCTATCTTATTCACCCATCAAGGTACTTGCTCTAACTTTCCAACGTTACATTGCTCGCACATATCTTGCAACTGATGCTTTGCATTGCTTCTACTTTGTTGAACTGCCATTAGCTTAGTTTACACATCGTGTATGTGAATACGCCCTGCCTATCCATTTTCAGTATATATTCCATCTGTCATCATACCATATTTATCCATTCAAATGTTGTTCTTGTGTATCAGACGTTCAAAAGGAAGAGGGCGATTGCTGATCGTCGAGGAGCACAAGCAAAGTATTTTGAAAAGGTAGTGGCACCTGATAAATCAAATAGCCCATTAGGTGTAGTTGCAATATCACCTGACCCACAAAATACCCCAACTCCAGCAGACTCTAGCCCTACTACACTGGTCATTTCTGATGCCCCAACTCAGCAGACCCCAAGTCCAGCAAACAGTATGATTATGCCAGTTGACATAGCACCAGCTGTACGACGCAAAACCCCCATTCCAGCAAAGAGTACACCAAATCCAGTTGCCAAATCCCTTTTCGAACCAGAGAGAGCCCCAATTGCAGCAAATAGGACCCCTGTTCCATTTCTTCCCAGTTTAGAAGACAAATCTTATGTTGTTGTTAGGAACTTTGTGCGCATCTTTCCTTCATGGAAACATTATACCGCAGACACAGAACAATTTCCAGTCTTCCTCCGCAACTTACGCATAAGTAATGTACTAATGTTATTCATGGTCATTACTGCATATGTTTCTGCTGACAGAAGACACAAGATTTCATTCTTTTAAATAGGTGAGGAGCAAACTGGATTGTGATGACGAGCAAGGGTTGGTTGCGCTTTTCAAGCACTCGTTGATGAAGTATCATTCCTACCTGAGGCAAGCGCACTTCGATGGCACGCCTCTGAATGAAATTTCTATAAAGTCTCCGGTGCTACATTTATCTGACGGTGACTGGAATAATCTTGTTACACATTGGTTTCGGCTGCAGCGTAAGGTACTGTCTATGATATCACATCACAATTTGAACTACATTTCTGCATTTGCCTTAATGTCTCTCTTGTACGAAAACTGTTAGCAGAAGAACATTCGTTCTCAAGGGACCACAGAATCTCGCAACTATACTGCACACTGCATTTCTCTTGTGAGTACCTTTTGCCCTGTATGACCATACTTACTTTCATAGCTGTTTGATTATGTAGCATCACTGCACATGTTATCCTCGTAATCGTCCATTTGGTGGACATTATAAGATCCGTATGGACTCTTACATAAATTTAGAATCAACCCAATGCTTTTGAAGAGGTTTAGCTCTGCAGTCCTCTTGTAAGGACTGAACGTGGTCTATCACTTTACTTACATTAACAGCTACTCCCTCCGTCCCATAATATAAGAACGTTTTCTACAGTACACCAGTGACCAAAACACTCTTGTATTATGGGAAGAGGGATTGGTTCATTTTGTAGCATTCTGCATCTTATCTCCCTCGCCCACCATTTACTAAAAAAGATCAGATCTATATTTAATCTTACCAACAAGTAGAATATACAGACAATGCCAGTGCAGAAGTGTAGCCCATTGCTCTTGTCAGTACATTTTGTCCTGTAATGCTTGTACTTCCAGGGATTGGTAGTTGATTATGTAGCATCAATCTGCATCTTATCTTCATTATCCTCTATCCCTTCCAGTATTATCATATCTATAATTACTCTCTACAAAATGTAGGGTACATGCAATGCCTATGAAGAAGATTCGGTGCTAAAATTCTTGAGTTATCCTTCCCTTTACATGGAGAAGGGCAATATAAAGCCGGTGTTAACTGTTAATGTAAGTCAGTCCTTCTAAAGCGTTTATCCTCAACTGTTGTTTAATTTGCTCATACTCCCTATTGTTTACTGCTGTTTAGTTTGCTGTTTCTACCAAAATGCATGTTCGTAAGAACCGTAAGTTCTAAGTTTTACTTGTAAAACCAAATTCCTTATTCATACCATGCACATTACTTAATACTCCCTATATGTATGCTTGTTTTTGTGGATCTATTATCTAGTGTGTGGTGAAGCAGCCCACGTTTGCACCTTGTCATCTCCTGTTTTATCTTACTGATGTGGCTGATGATATGAACAACATGCCATGCACATTATCCAAAATAGATACAATGATTTTCTTTGCCCTTCATCTATGCTTGTTATGTTGACATGGTAATCCAGTAGTGTGGTGAAGCTCCCCACATTATGAACAATGCCAAATTATGCTACTGATATTTTGAACTTACTCTTTATTTTCTAATTTGAAATTGGATAGAATTGACAGAACAGTTATCATCTTTGTTTATACACATGCAAAACCTGTCATCTCTCTGCTTTGTTTCAGGGTGATATGCCTGATGGCATGCACAAGTCTGCTGAAGGCTGTGAGACAAACCCAACATATATTGCAGCAAACAAGGCAAAACATCTTGAAGATAGCGAGACAACCCCAAAGTCTTCTCTTGATGCAGTGTTCAAGTTACTTGAGACTAACAGTCAGACAAGCTCACAGACTTCGTTGTCTGAATCAGTTCGACTTCTTCAGTCCCAAGTTCTAGCAGAAAGGCATTCTGCAACTCAACTTCGACTTGAAGTCCTATCTCTAAGAAAGATTGCAGAGAACACCAATGAGAACCTCATCGCTAAACAGCTACACCTGGAAGCTATGACCGACATGCTAGGCCGGTCTCACAGCCTTGCTCAGCAGCTTGCGCAGCAGTTCCCCCGCAAGGCTAACCTTTCTTGAACTGTCTTCGAAGTGGTCTCGGTTCAGTATTATTTTGTTACGCTGCAATGGTGCCCAGTTTTTGTAATCTGCTTCTTCGTTGCGCTTTATGATCACTGGTGGCAAACTTTGATGCCCAGTGGATGTAATATACATTAAATCCTATATTGTATAGTGTAGGTTTATTCTTAGTTACTATGCCGTAATTTCTTTATTGTATAGAGTAGGTTTGTTCGTAATTCCTACTAGTTACTGCCATCATTCGCTATCTGAAAAAAATCAGATGTAGTCGACTGGACCGAAACATTCGACTCTAACGGGCCAGGTTTTTAGCGGGCCACAATTGGGCCGGCCTGCGTCTTTCTTGGGCCCGAATGATTGGGGCCTTCACACATTGCGCCAGGCCCAAACTTACACCGGCCTATATTTTAGTTGGGACTTTTGTCGACCCAGCGCTTAGTTTGGCCCAGGTAGCGTTGGGCCATTAACAGGCTGAATATTGTACTGGCCTGTTACGGCCGAGATGAAACCACGGGCCTTTAGCAGGCCAAAATGCATGTTGGGCCTCAATTTTCACTAGTCGTCGACGGGCCTTCAACAGGCCGAAATGTAGACCGGGCCGTTTTGGGCCCAGTTAGCTCACGGGCCGTTACCAGGCCGAAACATATCTCAGGCCTTAGTTGGCCCACTGATATCATGGGCCTTTAAGAAGCCGAAAGCTTAGAACAGGCATCAACGGGCCGAATTACGTGACAGGCCTTTAACAGGCCCAAAGTCACGTTGGGCTTAACTGTTGCCACCTTTAGCACGGGCCGTTAGTGGGCCCGATGTCCCGTCGGACCATATATGGCCCATGGGCAGCACAGGCCATTCCCAGGCCGAAAGTCACACCGGGCTGAAATGGGCCCATGTCTACATCAGGCCTCTAACAGGCTGAAAGTCACTGGGCTGTAGTTGGGCCCAAATATTCGGCGAACAATTAACAGGCCAGATCTGGCTTCGGGCCACAAATGGGCCCAAATATTGGGCGAACAATTAACGGGCCAGATCTGGCTTCGGGCCGTAAATGGACCCAAATATTGGGCGAACAATTAACGGGCCAGATCTGGCTTCGGGCCGTAAATGGGCATTTATTAAGCAGGCCGTTACTGGGCTGGCCCACTAGTACGTGATTAAGTTCTACGGGCTTTTGACTGGGCCGGCCTTTTTAACCTATATGGGCCTCTGTTGGGCCCAGCCACGTGTCGACGTATCATAGGCATGTCTCCTCCAATGGACGGGCGACATCTGGCCCACTGACGAGCTGACAGGTGTTCCCTTCGGCCAATCAGAATTTTACACGTGGAAATTTCCCATTGGTCAGGGCTGTTAACGGGTTATCGGATCCAAAATCCGACCCGATAGCTTAACGGCGTTCCGTTGCGGTGGATGCCATGTGTCGGTCACCCTTGACGAAAGCACTTCTGTGATGCGTGATTTGTCGTCATGGAAGTGGACACTTCCGTGATGATAATTTGGGTAATGTCATGGAACACTTCTACGACAGCACAGGTATGACTATCTTGATTCTGTCATAAATTTGTCATGGATGTACATGCATGACAAAAAACGTGACCTACTGTGACAAACACGTATCATCACAGAAGTGTATTTTTTTGTAGTGGCATACTCTAGCCCGCTGCTTGAGTGCATGTCGCCAGTAATGGTCGTCAGCTTCCTCGGCGACGTTGGGCGAAGAGACCGCTATACACCTCTTTTGGGCCAGTCACTCCTCGAGCACCACGGGAAGCGTAGCTGGGCTTAGGCTGCGACACTCTAGAGTGGGGGATGGGGATGGGGATCTGTGGGAAAGGGGGCGTTTGGCAGGCGTCATCTAAGAAACTCAGGGTGGCCTGGGTATGGAGATCGGTGGGTAAGCTGCACGGGCAAACCGGCAGATGTCGGCAATGGAGGCCTTGCCGCCGCGGCGGCGGCGGAGGCAGCGGCAGCGTGGACTTTGCTAGGGTTTCGAGCGAGGGAGGGTGTGTGTGTGCGCGCATGTCCGAGGAGGTTTTGGTTGGTGTGTGTGTGTGGAGGGGGGCGGGGTGTTTGAGGAAATGATGCGGTTACTGAAAATTTTACTACGTGGGAGTGAAATGCCGGGCAATTGAAATTTTTGATGGTAGTGCATCGCACACGGTCCGGAGATAACAACCGTGTGTCATGAAACCGAAAAACCCTCGAGGCGGGCAGATATTTTCTAGGGAGGCAGGCGGGATTGGGAACAAGAAACATCACACACGGTCCGGAGATAACAACCATGTGTTATGAAACAGAAAAACCCTCGAGGCGGGCAGATATTTTTGAGAGGGGGAGCCTCGTGGAGCCCAATGTACTGTGCGGATGTGTGCGTGACAGGTGCACCGGTGTGGCACATAGTTAGTTTGAGTGAACCGTGTCTGTTGCGTCATCCGACTTGTCTAATGTTCATAAATTTGGTGAAAAATGACGCGGGAGAGGGTGAGAACACGAACACACTTGCATGTGGACCAAATTTATGTATCAAAAGGGTGGTTTGATCTTCAAATACCAAATGCAACTTCAATGTGGCACCTCTCTTGCAAAGCGCACGGTATTGCTTGCCCCCACCCCCCCTCGTGTCGGCACGAAGGGAATCCTATGCTATGAATGCATGCCCCCTCCCCCTCAACCGAGGTTCACCTAGCAAAGTGCGAAGTAGCTAGCAGCCCCCCTCCTCCCTCGTGTCGGCATGAAGGGAATCCTAAGCTATGAATGCATGCCCCCCAACAGA
>NC_057799.1:212616864-212687589 GCF_018294505.1 Triticum aestivum
GTGAAGTAGCTAGCAGCCCACCACCCCACCTCATGTCGCCACGAAGGGAATCGTAATTAAGCTATGAATGCATGCCCCCCCAACCGAGGTTCACCTAGCAAAGTGCGATGTAGCACCCCCCCAACACACACACTTTCAGTCGGCGGGCCAGAGAGGCATATATCTCACCAAGATGGATTGTAAAACGGACCAAGAATAATCCACCTTGGTCGTACAACCTCTCTCTTGTTGTTGGTCAAAGTGATGGCCGTCCATGCGACCCCGGAGATGGGCTTGCTCGCCAATAATCACGCAAGTAGCTAGCCCCCGAAGACAACCACTACATTCGTGTGGCCCAAACATATGTATGGAGAGGTGTGTTTTTGAGTAACAATGGAACAACTTTGATGTGGCACCGTGATTTCGAACTAGAAATCCCGACACTCAGTGAGGGTTAGGTTGACGATGCATATGTATTTTACACCACACTTCAAGCCAACAATGGGGATTCATATATGCATGCATGCGTGCATAGTATATGCGCTCAAACTTAATTAGGTCTGAATCTCACCATGACCTATACTACGATAACACGAACCAAATGAAGAATCCGCCATGGTAACCTATGTTGTTGTTGGTCAAGGTGATCATGGATGTCCACGCGGGCCCACGAATATATAGGCTTGTCGCCGATAACCACGCGAGGGAGTGTATCGTTCGAAGGCAACCACTACATGCATATGTATGGAGGTGATGCGTGCATGCATGTTTGAATACACAACATTGATCTGGCGCGTGTGTCAAAAATCGTACACTTGCTCCCCACATAGAGCGAGATCGGTTCATGATGGTGTCGTTGTACTAGCCACTTTGACTCGATGGGAGGGATTCATGCGTACACATGCATGTGTGTGTGCTCAAAGTGTATCATGCATGTCATCCCAGAGCAAAAATAATAATCCCCTCCTAAGTCAAATTAACCTCTCTGGTTGTCAGGCAAAAAGAAGTGATGGACCAAGCGGGCCCACAGATGGAAAGCATCGATATCGCTGATAACCGCTTATGTGGGTGCGAGAGGAAAACCACCACCGCTTTGCATGTGGGCCAAACACATATATGTTGAATACCCAAAATGCACAACTTTGATGTGCCACATGCCTCAAAAACCGTAAACCATGCACCCACACAGAGCGAGGTTCATATCAAGCGTACTACATATGATGGTCCCCTTCCCCCCTCTTCACTGCATACTATATGCTCCTGCCGTAATATATGTACAACCCAAAAGAATCCTCATCGATGGTGAAATTAATTAAACTCTCCCGATGTAGGTCAAAGTGATGCATGCATGCATCGACGATGGCCTTGTGGGCCCACAGATGGAAGCATCACACATGAGTGTCCTTGCTAGGATATGTATGCATGTGGCCCAAAAAGGTGTTATGTGATGTTTGAATAACCAATTTCACAATTTTGACGTGGCACGTGCCTTGGTAACTGCTACCTCTTGAGCACTGCGTTGGTTTTCCCTTGAAGAGGAATGGGTGATGCAGCAAAGTAGCGTAAGTATTTCCCTCAGTTTCTGAGAACCAAGGTATCAATCCAGTAGGAGACCACACTCAAGTCCCACGCACCTACACAAACAAATAAGAACCTTGCAACCAACGCGATAAAGGGGTTGTCAATCCCTTCACGGCCACTTGCAAAAGTGAGATCTCATAGAGATGATAAGATAATATTTTTGGTATTTTATGATAAAGAGTAAAAGCAAAGAAAGCAAAATAAACGGCGATAGAAATAGCTAGTTGATGGAAGATTAATATGATGGAGAATAGACCCGGGGGCCATAGGTTTCACTAGTGGCTTCTGTCAAGATAGCATAAGTATTACGGTGGGTAAACAAATTACTGTCGAGCAATTGATAGAATTGAGCATAGTTATGAGAATATCTAGGTATGATCATGTATATAGGCATCACATCCGTGACAAGTAGACCGACTCCTGCCTGCATCTACTACTATTACTCCACACATCGACCGCTATCCAGCATGCATCTAGAGTATTAAGTTCATAAGAACGGAGTAACGTTTTAAGCAAGATGACACGATGTAGAGGGATAAACGCATGCAATATGATATAAACCCCATCTTTTTATCCTCGATGGAAACAATACAGTACGTGTCGTTTCCCCTACTGTCACTGGGATCGTGCACCGCAAGATTGAACCCAAAGCTAAGCACTTCTCCCATTGCAAGAAAGATCAATCTAGTAGGCCAAACCAAACTGATAATTCGAAGAGACTTGCAAAGATAACTAATCATACATAAAAGAATTCAGAGGAGATTCAAATATTGTTCATAGATAACCTTGATCATAAACCCACAATTGATCGAATCTCGACAAACACACCACAAAAAGAACAGTTACATCAAATAGATCTCCAAGAGAATCGAGGAGAACTTTGTATTGAGATCCAAAGAGAGAGAAGAAGCCATCTACCTAATAACTATGGACCCGAAGGTCTGAGGTAAACTACTCACACATCATCGAAGAGGCTATGGTGTTGATGTAGAAGCCCTCCGTGATCAATGCCCCCTCCGGCGGAGTGCGAAAAAGGCCCCAAGATGGGACCTCACGGGTACAGAAGGTTGCGGCGGTAGAAATAGGGTTTTGGCTCCGTATCTGATGTTTCCAGGGTATATGAGTATATATAGGCGAAAGAGGTCGGTCAGGAGAGCTACGAGGGGCCCACGAGGGTGGAGGGCGCGCCCAGGGGGGTAGGCGCACCCGTGCCTCATGGCTTCCTCGTTGATTGCTTGACGTCCACTCCAAGTCCTCTGGATCATGTTTGTTCCGAAAATCACGTTCCCGAAGGTTTCATTCCGTTTGGACTCGCTTTGATATCCTTTTCCTTCAAAACACGGAAATAGGCAAAAAAAACAACAATTTGGGCTGGGCCTCCGGTTAATAGGTTAGTCCCAAAAATAATATAAAATTGTATAATAAAGCCCATTAAACATCCAAACCAGAATATATAATAGCATGGAACAATAAAAAATTATAGATACGTTGGAGACGTATCAAGCATCCCCAAGCTTAATTCCTGCTCGTCCTCGAGTAGGTAAATGATAAAAACAGAATTTTTGATGTGGAATGCAACTTGGCATAATTTTCAATATAATTCTCTTATTTGTGGCATGAATATTCAGATCCGAAAGATTCAAGATAAAAGTTTAATATTGACATAAAAGTAATAATACTTCAAGCATACTAACTAAGCAATTATGTCTTCTCAAAATAACATGGCCCAAGAAAGTTCATCCCTACAAAATCATATAGTTTGGTCATGCTCCATTTTCGTCACACAAGAATGCTCTCATCATGCACAACCCCGATGACAAGCCAAGCAATTGTTTCATACTTTAGTAATCTCAAACTTTTTCAACTTTCACGCAATATATGAGCGTGAGCCATGGATAGAGCATTATGGGTGGAATAGAATATAATGATGGGGGTTATGTGGAGAAGACAAAAAGGGAGAAAGTCTCACATTGACGCGGCTAATCAACGAGCTAGGGAGATGCCCATCGATTGATGTCAATGCAAGGAGTAGGGATTGCCATGCAACGGATGCTCTAGAGCTATAAATGTATGAAAGCTCAACAAAAGATACTAAGTGGATGTGCATCCAACTTGCTTGCTCACGAAGACCTAGGGCATTTGAGGAAGCCCATTGTTGCAATATACAAGCCAAGTTCTATAATGAAAAATTCCCACTAGTATATGAAAGTGACAAAACAAGAGACTCTCTATCATAAAGATCATGGTGCTACTTTGAAGCACAAGTGTGAAAAAAAGATAGTAGCATTGCCCCTTTTTTGGGCCTTTCTTTTTTTGGCCTTTCACTTTTTTTATTTGGGACAATGCTCTACGAATGATGATCATCACACGTCTATTTATTTACAACTCAATGGTTACAACTCGATACTAGAACAAAGTATGACTCTATATGAATGCCTCTGGCGGTGTACCGGGATGGGCAATGAATCAAGAGTGACATGTATGAAATAATATGCATGGCGGCTTTGCCACAAATACGATGTCAACTACATGATCATGCAAGGCAATATGATAATGATGAAGCATGTCATGATAAACGGAACGGTGGAAAGTTGCATGGCAATATATCTCAGAATGTCTATGGAAATGCCATAATAGGTAGGTATGGTGGCTGTTTTGAGGAAGATATAAGGAGGTTTATGTGTGATAGAGCGTATCGTATCACAGGGTTTGGATGCACCGGCGAAGTTTGCACCAACTCTCAAGGTGAGAAAGGGCAATGCACGGTACCGAAGAGGCTAGCAATGATGGAAGGGTGAGAGTGCGTATAATCCATGGACTCAACATTAGTCATAAAGAACTCACATACTTATTGCAAAAATCTACAAGTCATCAAAAACCAAGCACTACGCGCATGCTCCTAGGGGGATAGATTTGTAGGAAAAGACCATCGCTCGTCCCCGACCGCCACTCATAAGGAGGACAATCAAAGAACACCTCATGTTTCAAATTTGTTACACAACGTTTACCATACGTGCATGCTACGGGACTTGCGAACTTCAACACAAGTATTTCTCAAATTCAGAACTAGTCAACTAGCACAACTTTAATATAACTACCTCCATATCTCAGAACAGTCATCAAGCATCAAACTTTTCTTAGTATTCAACGCACCTATAAAAAAGTTCTTACTAATCATGGACGCCTATCATATTAGGACTAATTTCATAATTTAAGAAAATTACCATGCTGTTTTGTAGGACTCTCAAAATAATATAAGTGAATCATGAGAGAAAATAGTTTCTATAAAACAAAACCACCACCGTGCTGTAAAAGGTATAAGTGAAGTACTAGAGCAAAAACTATATAGCTCAAAAGATATAAGTGAAGCACATAGAGTATTCTAATAAATTCTGAATCATGTGTGTCTCTCTCAAAAGTGTATTCAGCGAGGATGATTGTGGTAAAATAAAAGGCAAAGACTCAAATCATACAAGACGCTCCAAGCAAAACACATATCATGTGGTGAGTAAAAATATAGCTCCAAGTAAAGTTACCGATGGACGAAGACGAAAGAGGGGATGCCTTCCGGGGCATCCCCAAGCTTTGGCTTTTTGGTGTCCTTGGATTTACCTTGGGGTGCCTTGGGCATCCACAAGCTTAGGCTCTTGCCACTCCTTGTTCCATTATCCATCAAATCTTTACCCAAAACTTGAAAACTTCACAACACAAAACTCAACAGAAAATCTCATGAGCTCCGTTAGCGAAAGAAAACAAAACACCACTTCAAGGTACTGTATTGAACTCATTCTTTATTTATATTGGTGTTAAACATACTGTATTCCAACTTCTCTTTGGTTTATAAACTCTTTTACTAGCCATAGACTCATCAAAATAAGCAAACAACACACGAAAAACAGAATATGTCAAAAACAGAACAGTCTGTAGTAATCTGTATCTAACGCAAACTTCTGTAACTCAGAAAAATCTACCAAAATAGGAATACCTAGATAATTTGTTTATTGATCTACTTCAATTGGAATCAGTATTTTATCACGTTCTGGTGATTTTTAACAATTGTTTTCGTGAACAGAAAGTTTCTGGAATTTTCAGCAAGATCAAATAACTATCATCCAAGAAGATCCTATAGGTTTCACTTGGCACAAACACTAATTAAAACATAAAAACACATCTAACCTGAAGCTAGATGGATTATTTATTGAATAACAGCAAGGAAAAATATTGGGTTGTCTCCCAACAAGCGCTTTTCTTTAAAGCCTTTTAGCTAGGCATAAAGGTTTCGATGATGCTCACATGAAAGATAAGAATTGAAGTGCAAAAAGAGCATCGTGAAACACGTGACAAACACATCTAAGTCTAACATACTTTCTATGCATAGGCATCTTATAGGCAAACAAATTATCATAGCAAGCAAAAACTAGCATATGCAAGGAAGCGGAAAGAAACAATAGCAATCTCAACATAACGAGAGGTAATTTAGTAACATGAAAATTTCTACAACCATATTTTCCTCTCTCATAATAATTACATGTAGGATCATAAGGAAATTCAACAATATAGCTATCACAAAACATATTCTTAACACGATCCACATGTATGCAAAGTTGACACTCTTCCAAAATAGTGGGATTAACATTAACTAAAGTCATGACCTCTCCAAACCCACTTTTATCAAAAATATCATAAGATTGAACATACTCCAAATATGTGGGATCTAAAGTTGACACTCTTCCAAACCCACTTTCAATAATATTCCAAACACTATTATCAATCTCATATTCATCATGGGGCTTAAATAAATTTTCAAGATCATAAGAAGAAACACCCCAATCATGATCATTGCAACAAGTAGTAGACATAGCAAAACTAGCATCCCCAAGATTTGCATATTATTAGCACAATTGAAATCAAGAAAATTTATAGTAAAATCATTGCAATCATGCTTTTCATCGAAGCAAATATCAAGTATGGGTGCAATAGCAATGATCTATTGTTTAACATAAGGAACTATAGCAAATTCATCTTCATAAATATTGGCATCATGGCCACAAGAATAGCAAGCATCATGTTCATCAAGGGATATTTCAATCAAATCATCGGAATCATAATTATCTAAAGATTCATGCATATCATTATTTTCTATAGAAGCAACGGTCATTCTTCCAATAAATTCTTTGACATAGACATTATGAGCATAGTTTTCATAGCAATATTCAAGTATGTCAAAATTTTCAGATTCGTAAAGAGTAATATCATACTTTTCAATCAAAGAAGCAACTTCATAAGAACCCTTAAAATCAAAAAATTCTTCAATTTGTTCGATATCATAGTAACTATAAACACCCTTTGCATAAGAAGATAAGATTTCATTTCATTAAACTCACATAGGTAGGGAAGGTGTTTTTAGGGTTCTTAGAGCAACAAGTAATATCACAAATTTCACAAAGATTCCAAGCATAGCATAGCAAACTATTTATATGATACCATAAGAGCTTCCCCTTTTCAGACAAACGATGATGCACAAAATGAGCATGCTCATCTAAAGATTTCCCATCCACTAGGCTAATTGGGGTTTCAGCACGAGCGCATAAGGATCGAAGATGATCCAAGTAGAACACTTTAAGTGGATCCATATCAATAGATTGTTAGCAAGAAAAGATGCAAGAAAATAGAAGGCACGTGGAAAGACAAACAAAAAGACATACGGGAAGAAGGCGAAGAAAAGGCAAAGGCAAGGGTGAAGTGGGGGAGAGGAAAACGAGAGGCAAATGGCAAATAATGTAATGAGAGGGATAAGAGTTTGTGATGGGTACTTGGTATGTCTTGACTTGTGCGTAGACTCCCCGGCAACGGCGCCAGAAATGGCTAGTTGCTGGGAGATCAAATCTTGACTTGACTTGGCGTAAGCCTCCCCGCAACGGCGCCAGAAATGCTTCTTGCTACCTCTTGAGCACTGCGTTGGTTTTCCCTTGAAGAGGAAAGGGTGATGCAGCAAAGTAGCGTAAGTATTTCCCTCAGTTTTTGAGAACCAAGGTATCAATCCAGTAGGAGACCACGCTCAAGTCCCACGCACCTACACAAACAAATAAGAACCTTGCAACCAACGCGATAAAGGGGTTGTCAATCCCTTCATGGCCACTTGCAAAAGTGAGATCTGATAGAGTTGATAAGATAATATTCTTGGTATTTTTATGATAAAGAGTAAAAGCAAAGAAATCAAAATAAACGGCGATAGAAATAGCTAGTTGACGGAAGATTAATATGACAGAGAATAGACCCGGGGGCCATAGGTTTCACTAGTGGCTTCTCTCAAGATAGCATAAGTATTACGGTGGGTAAACGAATTACTGTCGAGCAATTGATAGAATTGAGCATAGTTATGAGAATATCTACGTATGATCATGTATGTAGGCATAACGTCCGTGGCAAGTAGACCGACTCCTGCCTGCATGTACTACTATTACTCAACAAATCGATCGCTATCCAGCATGCATCTAGAGTATTAAGTTCATAAGAACGGAGTAACGCTTTAAGCAAGATGACATGATGTAGAGGGATAAACTCATACAATATGATATAAACCCCATCTTTTTATCCTCGATGGCAACAATACAGTATGTGTCGTTTCCCCTACTGTCACTGGGATCGAGCACTGCAAGATTGAACCCAAAGCTAAGCACTTATCCCATTGCAAGAAAGGTCAATCTAGTAGGCCAAACCAAACTGATAATTTGAAGAGACTTGCAAAGATAACCAATCATACATAAAAGAATTCAGAGGAGATTCGAATATTGTTCATAGTTAATCTTGATCATAAACACACAATTCATCGGATCTCGACAAACACACCGCAAAAAGAAGAGTTACATCAAATTGATATCCAAGAGAATTGAGGAGAACTTTGTATTGAGATCCAAAGAGAGAGAAGAAGCCATCTACCTAATAACTATGGACCCGAAGGTCTGAGGTAAACTACTCACACATCATCAGAGAGGCTATGGTGTTGATGTAGAAGCCCTCCGTGATCAATGCCCCCTCTGGCGGAGCGCCGGAAAAGGCCCCAAGATGGGATCTCACGGGTACAGAAGGTTGCAGCGGTGGAAATAGGGTTTTGGCTCCGTATCTGATGTTTCCAGGGTATATGAGTATATATAGGCGAAAGAGGTCAGTCAGGAGAGCTACGAGGGGCCCACGAGGGTGGAGGGCGCGCCCAGGGGGTAGGCTCGCCCCTGCCTCGTGGCTTCCTCGTTGATTGCTTGACGTCCACTCCAAGTCCTCTGGATCACGTTTGTTCCGAAAATCACGTTCCCGAAGGTTTCATTCCGTTTGGACTCCGTTTGATATCCTTTTCCTTCGAAACACTGAAATAGGCAAAAAACAGCAATTCGGGCTGGGCCTCCGATTAATAGGTTAGTCCCAAAAATAATATAAGAGTGTATAATAAAGCCCATTAAACATCCAAAACAGAATATATAATAGCATGGAACAATAAAAAATTATAGATACGTTGGAGATGAATCAGTAACCAAAAAGTCCCGACACTGAGTGAGGTGTACTTGTTCACGGACGCATACATATAGTATATATGCTAGTCCCCTCCCACCTCTTCGACGCATACTATATACCACCATAAGACAAACAAAAAAGATTCTACCTTGCTGGTCAAATTAACCTCACTGCCGGCTGTTCGTCAAAGTGATGGACAACGACCTCGTGGGCCCATAGAAACCGTCACACGCGAGTATCGAGTGTCGTGCAGAACAACCATCGACTGCATGTGGTGTCACGACCGGTTTTTCAATAAAATAATTATTGAGAGACCAATCCCTTTTACGGACCAGCGAGGAAGAATTCCTTCTCACTGGTAGACAATATCTTGGTCACAGAAGAAAAATACCAGGAGTACTAAATATAATACAAGGTTGAGTAGGGACTGCCCAACAATTTATTACATGCACGCCGCTAAAACAATACGGCGGATAGGGTGGCAACTACTAACTCACGATAATAACGGTGGTGGAAATATCACCGCGAAGCGAGTGATATGATTCCAGAAGACTACAGCTCTTCGAGCGTCGGAGTGAGGCTCGAGGAGACTTATTGCGGGTGGCGGAAGCGTATACCAAACAAGTGACCAATATCCGGGATCGCGCAGGACTGACTGGGACTCCTCTAGGCATCGGACGCGCTATCAAACTCTTCATCCAAGAGATCGCCTTCGGCAACATCTGGCCAAATCAACAAGCCAGGTGAGTACTATGAAAGTACTCGCAAGACAGTTCGGACATAAGGTATAACAAATGTAAACATGAAACATATGAACAAGTTAACCAGTGCGATCAGACATAGAGATAATAAATACTGGGTGCCAAGCGAGGGTCTGAATGACGCCTCGAGCGGAAGCTGCAGAATAGTAATACTGGTGCCAAACGAGTGTCTGAAAGACTCCTCGAGCAGGAAATACGGAATAATAATACAGGTGCCAAACGAGTGTCTGCAAGACTCCATGAGCGGAAAATGCGGAGTAATAATGCGGGTGCCAAACGAGTGTCTGAAAGACTCCTCGAGAGGAAAATGCAGAATAATAATGCCACAGTCGGGCGTCGGGGCGACACCACATAAAGGGCTTATAACAGAAATTAAAGACAGTGCATGCCACAGTCGGACATCTGAGCGACATCGCATAAAGGGCTTATATTTAATGTAAGAAACAAAAACACGCCACAGTCGGACGTCTGCGCGACATCACATAAAGGGCTTATATCACAGCTCAATAATACAATCGTTCGGGAAAATAATTTATCACAAGCATGAGACAAATATAAAGTTAGTCCATCCACAGGAATAACAATGAATCTGAATTACCACTTGAGCTTGTTCACCGGGAACAGGTTTTTCCAATGCGGATAGATATGGATAATAATGTTTTCATTACTTGATCATGGATACGATGATATGGAAAGAATTGACTCTGCAGAGTTTGTACTTAACCACAGCCAACGGATTTCAGTAGTCACGGGGACTAGTTCTGTCTACGGTATTTTGGAAGAAACACGTCTAACCAGTACACACCCAATTCAACCATCCGAAGCCAGGGATCACCCTCAGCAACGTTCAAGAAAAACCTTGAGACGGGGAGGCTACAACCTCGCGTAGCATGGGATCAAATTTATATACGCGCGCTCTAAGGGGGTGCCCCCCTCTCGGTCCCAACCGGAAACACCCATGCCCCCTGACCGGATGACTGGCTTTAATCCTGGGCCAAGGTACCATCATCCCGGCCTCTCTGTTTGGTGTGTACATGGAAAGAGGTTACCAACTTACTAAACCGAATCCTGGCAATGAGACATGTGGTAGCACGGAAGGGGAAAGAACGGTAACACGGCTCCAACCATGTTAACGTCGGAAAAGTCGGATGACGCAAGGCTGGTATGCTACAACAGTACCACCTTGCTGCCCTTCATGTCACCACACGATTAGGCCATCTCTCATCAGAGACCATCGCAACTCTGGAACATGCGGAAAAAGAATGATAACGTGGCTCCAACCATGTTAACGTCGGAGAAAGTCGGATGACGCAAGGCTGGCATGCTACAATAGTACCACCTTGCTGCCCTTCATGTCACCACATGATTAGGCCATCTCTCATCAGAGATTATCCCGACTTTGTGACAACCGGGTAGTTGCCTTACAAGCAACGAGGTATTTACCGACACTCATATGCCACGCACAAACTTTCACGCAAACATGCAAACACCTGTCATATCAAATGTTCAAAACATGCTTGCCTGGTTCGGAGAAGTCGGAGTCTAGCTCGGCGAAGTTCGCGGCTCCGTCACCTCTTCCGGAACCTACGGCAATCACAAAACGGGTACTAACGTGAAAACCAACACATACACAGAAACTTTTCCAAATATTTTTCAAATAAATCCCATAAAAAACTAGACAAAATTTGAAGATTGACAGAAAAAGAATCAGTCAAAAATTCCTTTTTATTAAAAAGTTATAAAGGTTTCTGTCCAGGGACTTATCTGTAATGAAACAGAAAAGTTCCAGGGTTTTAACTGAGAAAACAGAAAACGCTTCGGTTGGGAATGCGCAAGCGCAAAGGAGAAAACGTATTTTGCCCGAAGGCGCCAACAGAAAACGGTTCGCGAATAAAAGAACAGAGGCTGACACGCGGGGTCCACATGTCAGGTTTGAAAAGCTCGCCGGCGCCCGAAGACTGCGGTGGATGCCGGCGTCGAACCACGGCGAGTTAGGAGAAACGGAGGGTACCAAGAGCTTCAGCGTCTTCTTCCGCGTCGGTGGGTGGTGGACTCGTCCAACGGGGAGCACCACGTCGACGGCGACACTATCTCCGGCGGACGGCGGCTCGGGTGAGGATGGGGAACTCCGGTGGAGGGTTGCAAACTACGAATTGAGGCGCGGGTCAGAACGAGTGATGCAAGGTGAAGCTACTGGCAAGAGAATGGAGGCGGAGGAGCACACACGGGGGCGAATCGGGCTGGATCCCGTAGCGGGTCGCGGCGGCCGGAGTCGAGGAAGGAGACCTCCTCGGGGCTCTTCCACTGGCTAGGCGTGCTCTAGGGGGAGTGTAGGGATGGTGGGTGCTTGAGTTGAAGCTCGGGGCCTCTATTTATAGGTGGATCGACGGGGTGGCCGTGAACGGAGAATCTCCGGCGAGCGATTACGGCGGAGCAGTGGATTGGCAGGAGGTTTGAGCGGCCAGGCGGCATCAGTGGAGGTTACTGGAGTCGTTTTACAGCTAAACGGAGATGGTCTTGGCGTAATGGCGTCGGTCCACGGTGAGGTGACCGCACGGGCTCAACGGCGGCAGAGGGCGCGCTCTGCGCCCTGCGGTTCACGACGAAAGTGGCAGCGCATTCGGGGGAGTGGAAGGCCACGCGGCGAGCTCCGGTGGTTTGGGCGGCGCTGGGTGGCGTCGTCGGCGCCGTGTCTCCCGCTGGCGTCCGCAAAGCCGCCGGCGGCGTCGGTCACGGGGCGGCGCACCTTCTGCTGCTCGTCGCCGACGCCTGCAAGGCGCCAGGCGTTCGTGCGGTGCAGGAACAAGAGGGCGGGGACGAGGAGCAAGGCGACGCAGTGGTACTGGCGAGATCGATGCCCTTCTCTGAAGAAACCGACAGCAAGCCACTGCAGTGTTCTCTGAACTTTCTGAATGTGACAAAGACAGTGCACTGCAGGTGTCCGACAGAAGGTTTTGGCTATGAGATAAATTTTTATGGAGCTGTAACTTGGTGAGATGGCCACTCAAAGCACCCAGGGGCTGCCTGATTTTACTTGGAATTTTTGGAGAAGGTTTTGAATGAATTTCACCAAATTTGACAAATCTGGTCCAAACTTGCAGCAAGTGTAGTTTGAAAATTTTGAACTGAAGACCAGTGGATCTTCATGGTTCTAGGTTGAGGGTTCAAAGGACTAGGAGGGGAAAAAGGTTTGGTGGCAAAAATCAAGACAGAAAGTGGAGTTCCTTTGTAAATCTCCAAGTGCTAGAAAAGGAGGCAGAAAATTTATTTGAATAGAATTTAAATGGAAAAAATCACATGGGGAGGTTCAACTTGCTGGATCTGATGCAAATCATGATCCAAAGATGAGGAAGTTGTTAGGAGAGAGGATTTGCACTAATGCCATGGCAAGAAGGAATTGTTGAAAGTGGCAAAGGACTTTTCCAAAAGCCATAGTGCATTTCCAAAAAGATTTTTAAAAGTTATTTTCCCCAAAAGAAAAACATTTGGTCTTGAGTCCAAATGAAAAGCAAGAACCTCCAAGACCAAAGACAGATCTTGGGTGAATCCAAATAAAACTTTTGCCATAAAGAAAAATTATATGAGAGGGAGAGTTCTCTTGAAGAAAAATTTAAATCACTCCCCTCAAGTCAAATAAAATCTTTTGAAAAATCCAAATAAAAATTTGGGTGTCACAACACCTACCCCCTTAGGAAAAATCTCGTCCTCGAGATTTCTGCTGCTCCTCAAATAGATATGGATACTCTGCTCGGAGGAAATCTTCCCTTTCCCATGTGGCTTCATCCTCAGTGTGGTTGCTCCACTGAACCCTGAAAAATCTTGTCATTTTCTGACGGGTCCTCCGTTCAGACTCTTCTAAAATCTTTACCGGCCTTTCTCTGTAGGTGAGATCTGGTTGCATATCAATGTCCTCATGAGGTACATGTTTCTCCGGGTTACTCACGCATTTCCTCAACTGCGAGACGTGGAATACGTCATGGACGTCTGACAGCTCCTTGGGTAGGTCTAGTTGGTAGGCCACCGTGCCTCTTCGTGCCTTTACATGAAATGGTCCAATAAATCTTGGGGCTAGCTTCCCCTTTATTTTGAACCGTTGCAGACCCCTCATAGGAGATACTCGGAGGTATATGGAATCACCAGGTTCAAAGCTGACCTCACGATGCTTGTGATCATAGTAGCTCTTTTGTCGGCTCTGTGTTGTCTTGAGTCTGTCCCTGATTTGTTTAACTTTCTCCTCGGCCTCTTTAAGCATGTCTGGGCCGAAGATACGGCTGTCACCTGTTTCTGACCAATTCAGAGGGGTACGACACCTTTGTCCATACAACGCTTCAAAGGGTGCCATTTGCAAGCTGGCTTGGTAACTGTTGTTGTAAGCAAATTCGGCATACGGCAAACTCTCTTCCCAACTGGACCCATAGGTGAGTACACAGGCTCTTAGCATATCCTCTAGGATTTGGTTTACACGTTCTGTTTGTCCATCAGTCTGAGGGTGGTATGCTGTACTGAAAGCTAGTTGCGTGCCCAGAGCTTGTTGTAGGTGATCCCAAAATTTGGAGACGAATTGGGTGCCTCGGTCTGATATTATAGTCTTTGGGACTCCGTGCAAGCAAACTATACGGGAGAGATAAAGTTTTGCCAGTCTTTGTGTGGAGTAGGTAGTCTTCACGGGAATGAAATGAGCAACCTTGGTTAGTCGGTCTGTGATAACCCATATGGCGTCATTTCCACGTTGTGATTGGGGTAATCCGACGATGAAATCCATTCCTATTTCATCCCACTTCCATTCTGGTATCCTGTTTGGCTGGAGTAGCCCTGCTGGCTTTTGATGCTCGGCCTTGATGCGCTGACATGAATCGCAACAAGCGATGAATGTGGCTATATCTCTTTTCATACCGTGCCACCAAAATCTTTCCTGAATGTCCTTATAAATTTTGGTTCCTCCAGGATGGATCGAGTATGGAGCGGTGTGGCTCTCCGTCAAGATCTGTTGCTTGAGTTCCTCAATGTTAGGTACGCAAAGTCTGTCTCGGTACCACAATGTTCCTTCACTGTCGGTGACGAACTCGGAAGTCTTACGAAGATTCATTTTCTTCTTCATGCCTTTGATGCTGGGATGTCCCTGCTGAGCCTTCTTGATTTGATCCACCAGGGTGGGTTGTATCTCCAGGTTCGATACGGTGCCCTCAGAGACTAACATCATGTTGAGCCTAGTGAACTCTCGCGGAAACTCAGGCCTCAAATTTTGCTGACCGTCACTGTCCGGGCTGGGGTTTCGACTAAGGGCATCGGCCACTACATTTGCTTTCCCTGGGTGGTAGTGAATACCGACGTCATAGTCCTTGACTAGTTCCAACCAGCGTCGTTGGCGTAAATTTAGCTCTGGCTGTGTGAAAATATATTTGAGGCTCTTATGGTCCGTATATATTTCACAGCGATTTCCCAACAGAAAGTGCCTCCACTCCTTGAGTGCATGTATAACTGCTGCTAGCTCCAAGTCATGTGTTGGGTAATTTTCCTCATGTTTTCGCAGTTGCCTGGAGGCATATGCGACAACCTTGCCCTCCTGCATTAGCACACATCCGAGACCTTTTCGGGACGCGTCACAATACACTTCAAAGCTCTTGTGTATGTCTGGCACAGTTAAGACCGGTGCGGTTGTCAGCTTCTTCTTGAGTTCTTGGAAGCTCTGCTCACATGCTTCCGTCCATACGAATTTCTTGTCCTTCTTGAGTAACTGTGTCATAGGTTTTGCCAGAGTGGAGAATCCTTCAATAAATCTCCTGTAATATCCGGCCATCCCTAGGAAACTCCGCACATCTGTAACATTGGCGGGTGGCTTCCAGTCTAGTATGGCCTTGACCTTTTCTGGGTCTACGGCCACGCCTTCTTGGTTCAAAATATGGCCCAAGAAACCAACTTGTCTTAGCCAAAATTCGCATTTGGCATACAACTGATGTTTCCTCAATTCTCCCAAAACAATCCTGAGGTGCTCAGCATGCTCTTCTGGTGTCCTTGAGTAAACCAGAATATCGTCAATGAATACCACCACAAATTTGTCCATGTATTTCATGAATACTTTGTTCATGAGGTGGACGAAATATGCGGGGGCGTTCGTTAGTCCAAAAGGCATCACTGTAAACTCGTATAACCCATATCTGGAAGTGAATGCTGTCTTGGGGATATCTTCTGTCCATACCTTCAGTTGATGGTATCCCGATCTCAAATCAATCTTTGAAAATACCTTGGCTTGTGTGAGCTGGTCAAACAAATCATTGATCCGTGGCATCGGATATTTGTTTTTGATGGTGACCATATTGAGGGCTCGATAGTCTATACACAGTCTCAATGTCCCATCCTTCTTCTTGGCGAAGAACACTGGCGAACCCCATGGTGAGGAGCTGGCTCGAATAAATCCTTTGTCCAACAACTCCTTTATCTGCTTCTTCAACTCCACCAATTCTGAGGGTGCCATTCTATATGGCTTCTTATAGATGGGAGCGGTGCCAGGTGCTAGTTCAATGCTGAATTCTATCTCTCGGTCTGGTGGCATGCCTGGTAGTTCTTCAGGGAACACATCAGGAAACTCGCATACCACTGGAACTTTTCTCAGTTCTGCAATGTCCATTTTGTTCAGTTTTGGTTGCTGTGATCGTGGCCTTTCTTGGGCGGAAACTCTTATCGTCTTGCCGTGATGGTGGGTGAGAATCACTGTCCGATTGAAACAGTCGATGAATCCTTTGTTGGTGGTCAACCAGTCCATCCCTAAAATGACATCCAGTCCTTTACTTTCCAACACGATGAGATTCGCGGGGAATTGTAGTCCTTCGAACTCAATGACCACTCCTTGGCAGTAACCCTGAGCGATTTGCTTATTTTTGGGGGACTTGATGATCATAGATTTTTCCAAGGGAAGTATCGGAAAACCATGTTGCGAAACAAAACTCTTCGAAACGAACGAATGGGAAGCTCCAGAATCAAACAAAACCGTGGCAGGTACTGTGTTGACAGGGAACGTACCGAGCACGATGTCTGGGGCATTCTGCGCTTCTTCCCTGGTCACATGGTTCAGGTGACCTTTCCTGTGGTTGTTGCTGGGGTTGAAGTTGTTGCGCTTGGGGGGTGGATTGTTTCCACCATTGTTCGGCTTGGGTGCCGAGTCTCTTGGCTTCGGGCACTGTTTAGCATAATGCCCTTGTTGACCACAAGCATAGCAGGTGACCCCTGGACGGTATGTGAACTCCTTGTCCCTGGCATGAAATTGTCCGACGGGCCTTGGCTCAGTAGTCGTGGATCTTCTTGTGTCTGTCCTTGGGACCTTAGTCTTGCCTCGGTTGCTGCGGGCAAGAGTCGTCTTGTCCCTCTTCTGCTTGCGGATATCTTCCAGACTACGGCGCTCATTCTCCAGGGTGATGGCCTTGTCCACCAGCGTCTTAAAATCCGGAAAGGTGTGCACAATCAGTTGGCACCTCAGTGCTGGTGCCAGGCCGTCCAGGAATTTTTCCATCTTCTTGCTTTCTGTCATGTGCTCGTCGTAGGCATAACGAGACAGCTGGGTAAACTAGCCATTGTACTCTGTCACTTACATGCCTCTTTGCTTCAGGTCATCAAACTCTCTCTTCTTGATCTTGAGGATGCTCCTGGGGATGTGTGCCCCACGGAAGCCTTCCTTGAATTCTTCCCAGGTGATGTTGTGTTCCCTGGGATGCATGTGTAGGAAGTTTTCCCACCATACTGCGGCTGCTCCAGTAAGGTAGTGTGGTGCATAAAGCACCTTCTCATGATCCGAGCACGGAGCAATAATCAGTTTCCTTTCAATCTCACGAAGCCAATCATCGGCTTCCAGTGGTCTATCGGTGTGAGCAAAAGTTGAGGGGCGAGTCTTCTGTAACTCAGATAACTTGGAATGTGGTTGATAGGGTTCACGGTGGTTTCCCATATTGATGACATGATTCATCATCTCTTGGTGCTGTTGCTGGCTTTGCTCAAAGAGACGGCATACTTGAGACAGTGCTGCTTCGCTGTCTTGTTGGCTGGACTGACCCTGAGTGAAATTGTTGCTGGTCTGTGTCCCGTAAACCTCATCTGGCTGATTGGGCATGGAGCGAGTCCATGGGCGAGACATTTTTCCAGTCTGGGGGTATTATTTGCAAAACCCATGAGAAAAACTGCGTAGCACAAGAAAAATCTTGCAAAGGCAATAATCAAAAGGCTTTAAGGTTTTCAAAGAAACACAAATGATTTTTTTCACGGAGAAGAAGTGCTTAACATAAATCATACATGCGAAAAGCAAACACATGATACAGCACTCAGGATGTGCGTACACAATCCTGACATGTTATTAAAAACTAGCGTACTACTCCGGAAGGCAGAAAACACACCAATACAAAATAGCGTACAGATAAAACAGCACATCATACAAGCAGGCATAACGCGCGGCTACTCGGTGCTCTCAGTCGGAGATGGTGAAGATCTCCTTCCCCTTGCCGATGGCAAGGCTTAGCAGTCCAGGAGAATCAACTCCTCCTCTCTAGCTAGCTCCTGGCGCGCGACGCTGCGCTGCGGTGATGGTGCGGGGACTGGTGGTAGAGCGCGTGCGGCAGGCAGTGCGGCTCTGACTGGAGTAGGGGCGATGACTCGGTCGAACTCCTCAGTGGTAGGCAGACGGTGAGCAGTGGCCAAAACGGCCGGTGCATACGAGGCTGAGGACAAGACGAATGTCAGAGGCGGCGCCGTGTGGAGAAGCTCCTTCCTGCTGGCAGGACCGCCCCGGACTAAGTCCATGCGGGCAGCTACAAGGTCATCTACGAGGTTGTCGAAAGACTCCTCCAGAGCCTTGAGATACTCCACAACCATCTCGATGGCTTCATCTCGTTCTCCCCGATGGCAGGCGAACGCATAGTGGCTGGTGTAAGGCACATGGCATGGGAGGTAGCGGTAGCGACGAGTCTTCATCGTTGGAAGGATGTCCCGAAGGCGAGCTATCGCCTCCCGGGCAGCCATCTGCATGGCATGCCTCTCCGTAGGCATGGCCCTTCCCGTAAAACGGAAGTGACGAGCAGCAGAACGTCCTCCCCTGAACTGCACCACGGCTTGGTGCATAGACACGTCGTCACTGAGCTTGTGCTGATAGAGTGTGAACTCCGGGCGAGCTGCTGGCCCGATCGCGAGCTTGGTGATGGAGACGAGGAGCTTGACAAACCCCTCGGGCACGTTGGTGAACACTCGATTCTCACAGCTGCTGCCAGCCATCTACAAAAGTAGGCAAAAATTCTAAGTAGTCATGTCATAAATTTATGATGACCAACAGAAAATAGCTACAATTGCAAAATGCTGAAAAAGCACAAAGGATGCTAATAACCGATTAGCGATCGCACCTAGTGGCTTCCTATAGTCAGCCTGGCTCTGATACCAAGCTTGTCACGACCGTTTTTTCTATAAAATAATTATTGAGAGACCAATCCCTTTTACGGACCAGCAAGGAAGAATTCCTTCTCACTAGTAGACAATATCTTGGTCACAGAAGAAAAATACCAGGAGTACTAAATATAATACAAGGTTGAGCAGTGACTACCCAACAATTTATTACATGCACGCCGCTAAAACAATACGGCGGATAGGGTGGCAACTACTAACTCACGATAATAACGGTGCTGGAAATATCACCGCGAAGCGAGTGATATGATTCCAGAAGACTACAGCTCTTCGAGCGTCGGAGTGAGGCTCGAGAAGACTTATTGCGGGTGGCGGAAGCGTATACAAAACAAGTGACCAATATCCGGGATCGCGCAGGACTGACTGGGACTCCTCTAGGCATCGGACGCGCTATCAAACTCTTCATCCATGAGATCGCCTTCGGCAACATCTGGCCAAATCAACAAGCCAGGTGAGTACTATGAAAGTACTCGCAAGACAGTTCGGACATAAGGTATAACAAATGTAAACATGAAACATATGAACAAGTTAACCAGTGCGATCAGACATAGAGATAATAAATACTGGGTGCCAAGCGAGGGTCTGAATGACGCCTCGAGCGGAAGCTGCAGAATAGTAATACTGGTGCCAAACGAGTGTCTGAAAGACTCCTCGAGCGGGAAATACGGAATAATAATACAGGTGCCAAACGAGTGTCTGAAAGACTCCTCGAGCGGAAAATGCGGAGTAATAATGCGGGTGCTAAACGAGTGTCTGAAAGACTCCTCGAGAGGAAAATGCAGAATAATAATGCCACAGTCGGGCATCGGGGCGACACCACATAAAGGGCTTATAACAGAAATTAAAGACAGTGCATGCCACAGTCGGACGTCTGAGCGACATCGCATAAAGGGCTTATATTTAATGTAAGAAACAAAAACACGCCACAGTCGGACGTCTGCGCGACGTCACATGAAGGGCTTATATCACAGCTCAATAATAAAATCGTTCGGGAACATAATTTATCACAAGCATGAGACAAATATAAAGTTAGTCCATCCACAAGAATAACAATGAATCTGAATTACCACTTGAGCTTGTTCACCGGGAACAGGTTTTTCCAATGCGGATAGATATGGATAATAATGTTTTCATTACTTGATCATGGATACGATGATGTGGAAAGAATTGACTCTGCAGCGTTTGTACTTAACCACAGCCAACGGATTTCAGTAGTCACGGGGACTAGTTCCGTCTACGGTATTTTGGAAGAAACACGTCTAACCAGTACACACCCAATTCAACCATCCGAAGCCAGGGATCACCCTCAGCAACGTTTAAGAAAAACCTTGAGACGGGGAGGCTACAACCTCGCGTAGCATGGGATCAAATTTATATACGCGCGCTCTAAGGGGGTTCCCCCCCTCTCGGTCCCAACCGGAAACACCCATGCCCCCTGACCGGATGACTGGCTTTAATCCTGGGCCAAGGTACCATCATCCCGGCCTCTCTGTTTGGTGTGTACCCGGAAAGAGGTTACCAACTTACTAAACCGCATCCTGGCAATGAGACATGTGGTAGCACGGAAGGGGAAAGAACGGTAACACGGCTCCAACCATGTTAACGTCGGAAAAGTTGGATGATGCAAGGCTGGTATGCTACAACAGTACCACCTTGCTGCCCTTCATGTCACCACACGATTAGGCCATCTCTCATCAGAGACCATCGCAACTCTGGAACATGCGGAAAAAGAACGATAACGTGGCTCCAACCATGTTAACGTCGGAGAAAGTCGGATGACGCAAGGCTGGCATGCTACAATAGTACCACCTTGCTGCCCTTCATGTCATCACATGATTAGGCCATCTCTCATCAGAGATTATCCCGACTTTGTGACAACCGGGTAGTTGCCTTACAAGCAACGAGGTATTTACCGACACTCATATGCCACGCACAAACTTTCACGCAAACATGCAAACACCTGTCATATCAAATGTTCAAAACATGCTTGCCTGGTTCGGAGAAGTCAGAGTCTAGCTCGGCGAAGTTCGCGGCTCCGTCACCTCTTCCGGAACCTACGGCAATCACGAAACGGGTACTAACGTGAAAACCAACACATACACAGAAACTTTTCCAAATATTTTTCAAATAAATCCCATAAAAAACTAGACAAAATTTGAAGATTGACAGAAAAAGAATCACTCAAAAATTCCTTTTTATTAAAAAGTTATAATGGTTTCTGTCCAGGGACTTATCTGTAATGAAACAGAAAAGTTCCAGGGTTTTAACTGAGAAAACAGAAAACGCTTCGGTTGGGAATGCGCAAGCGCAAAGGAGAAAACGTATTTTGCCCGAAGGCGCCAACAAAAAACGGTTCGCGAATAAAAGAACAGAGGCTGACACGCGGGGTCCACATGTCAGGTTTGAAAAGCTCGCCTGCGCCCGAAGACTGCGGTGGACGCCGGCGTCGAACCACGGCGAGTTAGTAGAAACGGAGGGTACCAAGAGCTTCAGAGTCTTCTTCCGCGGCGGTGGGTGGTGGACTCGTCCAACGGGGAGCACCACGTCGACGGCGACACTATCTCCGGCGGACGGCGGCTCGGGTGAGGATGGGGAACTCCGGTGGAGGGCTGCAAACTACGAATTGAGGCGCGGGTCAGAACGAGTGATGCAAGGTGAAGCTACTGGCAAGAGAATGGAGGCGGAGGAGCACACAGGGGGGCGAATCGGGCTGGATGCCGTAGCGGGTCGCGGCGGCCGGAGTCGAGGAAGGAGACCTCCTCGGGGCTCTTCCAGTGGCTAGGCGTGCTCTAGGGGGAGTGTAGGGATGGTGGGTGCTCGAGTTGAAGCTCGGGGCCTCTATTTATAGGCGGATCGACGGGGTGGCCATGAACGGAGAATCTCCGGCGAGCGATTACGGCGGAGTAGTGGATTGGCAGGAGGTTTGAGCGGCCAGGCGGCATCAGTGGAGGTTACTGGAGTCGTTTTACAGCTAAACGGAGATGGTCTTAGCGTAATGGCGTCGGTCCACGGTGAGGTGATCGCACGGGCTCAACGGCGGCAAATAGCGCGCTCCGTGCCCTGCGGTTCACGACGAGAGCGGCAGCGCATTCGGGGGAGTGGAAGGCCACGCGGCGAGCTCCGGTGGTTTGGGCGGCGCTGGGTGGCTTCGTCGGCGCCGTGTCTCCCGCTGGCGTCCGCAAAGCCGCCGCCGGCGTCAGTCACGGGGCGGCGCACCTTCTGCTGCTCGTCGCCGACGCCCGCAAGGCGCCAGGCGTTCGTGCGGTGCAGGAACAAGAGGGCGGGGACGAGGAGCATGGCGACGCAGTGGTACTGGCGAGATCGATGCCCTTCTCTGAAGAAAACGACAGCAAGCCACTGCAGTGTTCTCTGAACTTTCTGAATGTGACAAAGACAGTGCACTGCAGGTGTTCGACAGAAGGTTTTGGCTATGAGATAAATTTTTATGGAGCTGTAACTTGGTGAGATGGCCACTCAAAGCACCCAGGGGCTGCCTGATTTTACTTGGAATTTTTGGAGAAGGTTTTGAATGAATTTCACCAAATTTGACAAATCTGGTCCAAACTTGCAGCAAGTGTAGTTTGAAAATTTTGAACTGAAGACCAGTGGATCTTCATGGTTCTAGGTTGAGGGTTCAAAGGACTAGGAGGGGAAAAAGGTTTGGTGGCAAAAATCAAGACAGAAAGTGGAGTTCCTTTGTAAATCTCCAAGTGCTAGAAAAGGAGGCAGAAAATTTATTTGAATAGAATTTAAATGGAAAAAATCACATGGGGAGGTTCAACTTGCTGGATCTGATGCAAATCATGATCCAAAGATGAGGAAGTGGTTAGGAGAGAGGATTTGCACTAATGCCATGGCAAGAAGGAATTGTTGAAAGTGGCAAAGGACTTTTCCAAAAGCCATAGTGCATTTCCAAAAAGATTTTTAAAAGTTGTTTTCCCCAAAAGAAAAACATTTGGTCTTGAGTCCAAATGAAAAGCAAGAACCTCCAAGACCAAAGACAGATCTTGGGTGAATCCAAATAAAACTTTTGCCATAAAGAAAAATTATATGAGAGGGAGAGTTCTCTTGAAGAAAAATTTAAATCACTCCCCTCAAGTCAAATAAAATCTTTTGAAAAATCCAAATAAAAATTTGGGTGTCACATGTGGCCAAAACATTTATGTATGAAAGGGTTGTGTAATGTTTTAAATAATGATTTCACGACTCTGATGTGGCACCAGCCTGCCTAAAAAAATGGCCAATCCACACGGTGGCTCACAACTCGTAGTGTACTGCGAGCCACCCGCCACCCCCAAATGCACACACCCACACACACTGCGAATCCACGCAACTACAATGCGTGTTAAATTAATTATCCTACGGTGAACATACATGTTACCAAAGGAGGGACATTTTTATTTCAAAAATATCACAGAGATCATTAAGACGTTTTAGTACATTGATTGATTGAATTTCTATGGGTATAATGTGCATAAATCAAATTTGAGCTACATGCACACGTGACAGTGCACCTAAATGGATTGCAAAAACACATGTGTCTCACTGGTTGCAAGTTTACTCCCCATGCAACAAATTTCAAACATTGAGAATCTTGATTTTTAAATTCTAGTACATCCAAAACTTATTTGAAGTTCATGAAACTTATTGTGTTGTCATATGGACACCAATAAAAGATGCATTGTACTTTTTTTGTCAAATTTGAGACCAGTTTTGATGTAATCTTTATCTAATTACATACGGGAGATTATTAATAATTGGGAACCAATATCCCAAACGGATTATTTATTCGAACTATGAGCGTTAAACCAACAATGGATACGTGCCATGCTACGGTTAAGCAATAAAGCGGCAGCATTAATCATCCAAATAGAAAACAATATACGTGCCGCCGCGCGACCCGTGTGGCGTGCGAGCAGGCGTGAGTTGACGGGATGCATGCGAGCAGTCTGCCGTGCAGGCAGACAGGAAAGCGTGCGTGCAGGTGTGTGAATTGATGGAGGCGTGCTCGCTGTGCAGTGTCATCGGGAGGCATGCGAGTAGTTATGTGAAACTTTGGTAGGCATGCCAACAGTCCGGTGCGCAGGCTCACCGGGAGGCGAGCCATCTATTTGACCGCCGCCCGCCTCTCTCCCACAACTCCCACTGCTCCATATTAATGGTGCACTCGAGCGGCCGCAACCCCCATCCTTGCTATGCACACACAATCCTCTCTCTCCGCTTGCATCCTGGACTCCGCTCTCAGTCCTCAAAGCCGTAAGTGTATGAGGATGCTGCCGAAGCGCCCCATCGGAGGGAGTGGCGACGTCGGTGCTGCTAAAGCACCGGAGCACGGCCTGGAGATGGAGACAGAGGTTGTCGTCACCGCCGGCGAGTTATCACTGCACCCTGATGTCGTCGACGGCGTCGAGCTTCCACAGCCAGAGGCAGAGTTCCACACCGACTCCGACGACCACTCCGGCGACGACTCCGACGACCACGCCGGCGATGACCTACATATGTGTCAAATAGATCGTAGGGTTTCTCAGGTTACTCCTGCCTCCCCCTTTTTGGAATAGAAATCATGTGGTTGTGTTCTCTGAATCCATGAAATCTGAGTAAGTTTCGTTAGATCCGTGTAGTGTATTGATTGTTTGAATGGTACATGTGATAAGTGATTAGTTGTTTCATCTGTGCAAATGATTTCTGCTAGTAATCCGACTAGGGTTAGTGTTCGTGCTAATAATTGCTAGCCAGGACTTGACAATTGATTTTGAAGGACATACATATGTTTGTGCATGCCATTATTTTCTGAAGGATTGGTCTGTACATAGACGACTGTGCTTAAAATTCGAACCATAATCTCTGGATATGTATAAACAAATAGCCATAAATTCCTAATCCTACTTCACGGCACGTAATCAGTGATTTTATGCCAAATTTGTTTTACTATATGTATAGGTGTTGTCTGACGATGTGGACAGCGAGGATGAAGATGCCCAGAGGAGGTACAAGAGGCGAATCCTGAGGGAGCTTTATCCGGGAATGCATAACAGGTGTATTAGGACCTGGAACGACGGCTATGGATGCCCATTTTGCAACCACAAGATTCATGACGCGTATCTAAGTGTTCTGGCGCATGCAAGAGGACGGGCCGTTGGCTCCTTCAAGCAGAAGTATTCTCGCAGGGTGGCGCATGGTGCGTATGCTGAGTACCTGGAGAAGCTTCAGGATCGTGCTGGCCGCATGTGAGATGATATGTCGGATGGATCGAACTATGTACGCTTGAGTATGCTTAATGACTGTTGAACTATGTACTTATGGTTGAACTATGCTTATGTACGTGTACGCTTATTATCTATGTGTGAGTATGTTAAATATTTCGCCAAATTTTGGTAAAAATTACAACGGGGGACCAATAAACCAGGACGGAGGTAGTACGTCAATCACACACGGTTCCCAAAATTGGAACCGTGTGCAATGACTTTCATTTTGCCTGCTGCATCAATCACACACTGTTCTCCCTAGCAAACCGTCGCCCCCAAAATTCTTTGTGGGACAGAAAACCCTCAGCACCCAATTCAAAAAAGAAAAAAGAAAACCCTCACCATCCCCACATCACAAAAACCCTTACCCCGCCCGCCACCCCCTCGGCCCCTCCGGTACATTCTCCATTCACACCTGCACAAGCTCCTCCGCGTCTATGCCATGGCACCGCCTATCGCGGCAGTAAACACTTAGCTCGGCGCCTGCCGCCGCCGCCAGGCTGCCGGCAAAGCCCACCACATTTCTCCACTTCGGCTTGCCGCCTCCTATCGCCATCGACTTTCTCGATGATGCTCGTGGTCGACCCAGCTCCGCTCGGTTGGGGAATCTGCTATACTGAGGGTTCTTTCTCATGGACGACAAGGTAACTAATTTACCGAGATATTATCTCATCTCTTATCCCAGTTCATCTGCCTCCTTTAATCACCCAACGGAAATCGCCGTGAATTCATTTTTATTCGAGCTAATTTGAGGGTTTTCTTTCATTCATAGAATGTACAGTGCGCCTACACTTCAGGACTTGGCGACCGCCACCAGAGATTCCATCTCATCGTACCAGATAACTTGAGGACGCGCGCGGTATGTTCAATCTCACCCTAAATTGGTTGGCATGGCCTACTTTCTTGAACATATTCTAAATATTGCTACATTTGGATAAAAGGTGCCACATGCACCATATACGTCAAAGGGGATTTTCCCCTCTTCTTTCTATATTAGGCAAATTAATGATGTATTGTTCTTGCGATTACTCTCATATTTCCATGACATCATGTTTACCCTATCTGTTTAATTATAGACTTTTGTTCTTCAATTTCAACTGTTGTACAGTTCTTTCAATTTGGGCCCATATTTGCATGTTACCATATTTTCTTTAACAATCCTACCATTTTCTGTAGGACATCCCTCGCTATGCAATAGATTATGTAGTGCACACTTTTTCCCTTTACATACATCGAGGCTCCACGAATGTCATACTGCACACAAACCATGGATTTACAATCGTTGCTACTGTAGGACTTGATGAACATGGTGACTCCTATTTTGGCACTGGCTTTTGGAATGAAATTGCAAAGTTTTATGTACTGAAAGCTGGCACTAAAATTGCACTGCACATAGAAGGGCCTGGTCATGAGATATATGCTAACTTCCCCGACAAAATCATCCGTCCGAACTTTGTTCGAAGTAAGTTTTCTTTTCTACTATCTGCATATGTTGACTTACCCAGCAATGTCAAATGAATTGTGTAGTATTTAAGCAACCAATTGTTATTCCCTTTTCTTACTATATTCCTACCTAATAACTTCTAATTACCAATACACTTTTCTATTGCCCTGTTTTAACGAAATATTTCCTGTACTCCCATTTCTATCAAAAAGCGCCGCTGACAAGGAGACTCCAGAGGTGGAGAACCGGGCTGCCAACAACCGGAGGCGGGGTGAGCTAGAACCACAAGCAACTCCAGCAGGCCTAGACTTAATGAGCAACTTCCCTGATGATATGTTGAGAGTCATCATCTCCCTCCTCTCAATCAAATATGGGGCACGGACAACCCTCCTTTCCCAGCGGTGGTGCCCCCTATGGAACTCCAGCCCTCTCGACCTCATCGACACCCACAAGCTCTGCCATGGCTTTCGCAAAAGCTTGGATGCGTTCTCCAAGATCCTCGGCAGTCACCTTGGCCCAACCAAAGGCCTTAGAATGGGAAAGTTCAATTCCAACGGCAAGGACCGAGCCAAGCTTGACAATTGGTTCCGATCCCCCGCCCTAGATCAGCTCGAGGAGCTCACTTTTGATGATGGGTATATGCGGTCGCTGCCAACGAACTCGCACTCCGCCTCGCGCCCATGCTACGTGTCGCCAAGTTCAGGAACTGCCATTTCCCGCCCCTTAATGACGCGCCTGCTCTTATTCTACCACGACTGAAGCACCTCGAGCTCGTTGCCGTCTGCCTCTCAAAGGGTGACATGGAGCGCCTCCTTCGTGGCTGTACTGCACTCGAGTACCTTTGTCTTCAGGTGATTAATGGGTTGAGTACCTTCCACATCACCTCCATGACTCTCTGGACTATTTATGTGTGTTGCTTGTGCGGCAGGAAGACATCACAAAAGGTGGACCACGGTATGGTCATCCAGGACACACCTGCACTTGAGAGATTACTTGTAGTTGATCAACAAGGTCCAATAAGAATCAATGTCATTTATGCACTGAAATTGACAGTGGTGGGCTACTCGTCTGACAAATACTCCGAACTTGTTATTGGATCCACACCCGTTCAGGTACAACAGCCGCCTTCTACGTCTCCTTCTACAAATTAACATTATTTCTAATTTTGATGATGTTTGTTCGTCTGTCTTTCAGAAAATGATTCCGACAAGCTTGACCCCGAAACTGCGCACAGTGAAGGTCTTGGCACTAGAATCTATCGGGCCCGACCTGGAGCAAGTTGTCAGTTTCTTGAGATGCTTTCCGTGCCTGGAGAAGCTATATATCGAGGTGATGTTCCTTTCCTGTTAAATGTTAACCATAAGGGCTTTCAATTTGCGACACCTTTTTCTAAGTTTACAATGACAATGTACTACTATTTCTGAAGGTTCTTTTGGAGGATTTCAGTACATACATGCCCCCCATATTGGTTGCTTGATCCATATGGTTACAATCAATAAGCATTTCTCCTTTGGATTCATCTGTACTAGTTTTCTTAGGGAACTTTTCATCCACTCCAACCTCTTGTGAAGAAGGCTACATTTTTATAGAATGTAATCAAATGCCCATGTTAATCATGTCAGATCGAAGATTGCATGTTAGTGCATTTTACAAATCCTGCAAACTAAATAGCTAGGCCTGTAGTAAAGTTCAAAACTGCATGTAGGCACTACCACGTTTTCTTCTTTTGCAGATAAGATTAGGCCCAGTGGTGGATAATATGATACAATATAACAATCACGTCAAATGCCTAGATCTACATCTCTCAGAAATTACTTTGAACTCCTACTGAGGGACCTTACTGGAGATTATATTCGCCAGGTTCTTTGTTCTCAGAGCAAGGGTGCTGAAGGAAATGAGGTTTGCCCTACATTTATTTCGCAAAAATGAATTGTTTGTTGATCAGCGCCGGCTCCTGCGGCAGAATGGAGTAGGCTCCAAAAATGCTGAATTTCATTTTGGAACTTCATATGACAGAGTAATCGGAAGTCACCAGGTCAACACCATACATGACTTCTCAGTGGCTGACCCCTTTGCAAAAATTGTGAGGTTTTGAAGCCAGACTTATAAGCGGTGATATTAGTTTGAACCTCTCTGGTATCCATGTTCAGCGCATCAACATGAGCGTTTGCAGCTGATGAGCTGAATTTCATTTCTAATATCAGTTTGAACCTTGTAATCTTCGAATTTGAGCCATATAACTCTGGAATTTGAACCTTGTAACATTTCGAGCTTTTGTGGTACAACCGTTGAAATGGCATCGTATGAGACTCGTATATTGCTAGCACTATTTTGACCTGAATACGCAATTGTCTTAGATTTTATTAACCATTTTTGAATCAGTTTACCTTGTCGATCTCACAGCACACGACCTCTATAGCTAACTTGACTGTGATCTTCGACATTATTGCACACAGTTGGTTTCTTCCACCGTGTGCACTGTAGAGCACAGAATTAATTATCGCACTCGAGTGTCCATCATCACCCTTCTGTGTAACTTTGACCTCATCACCCAAGGGTAAACTTATGACCGAAGTCATTCCACACACTTTGTTTTTACAAAGCTTTTTGCTAATAAACGCCCATGATTTGTCCCTCTTCTAGCCGACGCGTGGCCAAACTAGCTGGGCGGGAAGCTTGCGCGGTAAACAGCGTGGTAGCGCGAGAACAGGCTCACCGATGATACATTCGGCGCCTCTTCGAGACCATGCCTGGGGTGCGGTGTTATCAAGCGTGCACTGGATTCTGGAATCCTCCACTATGAACGCCGTGACAAGACGTGATGATTACAAGCCGGGCGGGCCCCATTTATTATAGCGGCCATTTAACCTACCCTTGTGTCTCTTCAACCTTTCGATCGCGCCCCACCATTGCAAGAAGCACACCCACCACGAGAAATTCTTAGAGGGTATCCTACGCGGCTCCAATGGCGCTCCAAGCGGCTGCCGACGATGAGCAGCAGTTCACCATGCGTGCCGTGGTGGGCACCAACAGAAGGTTCATGGACCTCTCAGTGGTGTACACCAACAACCCGGTCTGGGCGGAGCACTCCATCCACATCATGGAGCTGTTGCTCTCCGAGGAGAAGTACAAGGTGGTCGGGTTTGACCTCGAGTACACCCGCGCTCGTGCGGGGTCTCGTCCCAAGGTCGTCGTCGCCCAGATGTGTGTGCGCCACCACGTCCTCGTCTACCACTACTGCCTAGCCACAAGGCATTGCGAGCATTTCGCCAGGTTTGTCAACAGCCCCCACTACATGTTCGCTATGGTGGACATCACCAATGATGTAAAGGCGCTCGACAATTCGGGCATCGCCTGCCAGAATCTTTTCGACATCCAGGGCCAATTGAAGATCAGGGGCAGCAAGGAGCATGAGAAGGACTCACTGGTTCACCTCGCCGAGGCCATCATCGACCCCTACTACAGAGACATGAAGGATTCGTGCAACAAGGACAAGCGTACCTGGCACTCGGCCTGGATGGAGAAACTCAACAAAGCTCATGTCGTGTACGCCGCCTACACGAGCTACGACATGTACATGCGGATCATTGACATGAGGAAGTCCCTCCTTCCCCAAAACGGCTAGGGATCCAGCGGGAAGCAGAGCAATGGCAAGCATTGTCGCAACAATAAGTAGATGATTAGATCCTCGTTTCTCCTACTTTAGTATGCATGTAATTTCTTTCTTTGGTGTGTGGAAATGTTATGTGTGTAGTCACTTGTGTAATTGTATGCTTAATTTGGTTTGCAATGCTGTATTTTTAAGCATGTATGTTGATGCTCTGTAGACAGAGGGTAGATGTTGTGCGTACAAAGAAAATCACATCGCACACGGACTAAACAATGGAACCCGTCAGTGATGTTTTCATCAATCACTCACAATTATATACCAGCAATCGTTTGCTCACAACACACACGGCTTGTTAGCAGTAATCGTCTGTGTTGTTATCGGTCTTGGCACATGTTTCCGATTATAGACCTGTTTGCCTCGTATCACACACATCTTGTTCATTTGAACCGTTTCTATTCTCATGTCTCAATGCAAACAGTTCATCTGTGTGAACCGCATGCTGTATATTGCACACACCTTTGATCTGGCTGACCGTTTCTTTTGTGTTGCCTAATCACAAACAGTTCATCCGAGTGAACCAAATGCTGTACATCGCACACACCTCCATCTGGCTGCCCGTTTCTTTTGTTCCTCCTCATCGCAAACGGTTAATTGAGCTGAACCGTATGCCCTGCATCACACACGCAACTAAAATCTGAACCGTGTTTGATGCATCCTCCATCGCGAACGTTTTGCACCCTTTTAACGGTTATTTTACACCACCGTTTGTGATTATGGCATCGCACACAGTTTCATAGAAGGGTCTCCGATCGTAGTGTCGCGTTAGCAGCATCCTGCAGTAGTGTAAGGTGTGGGGCACATGATATTCTCCCGGGGAGGAGGGGGTGCACAACCAATCGGTGTTTGGGAGGGTGGGGACAAATATAATCTAAACAATCCTAAACAGAGCTTCACAATTTTATCTAGGGTCGAGGGGTTAACCCCCGACAATCTACATAGCTCCGCCTAAACACAACATTTGCATGTACAGTAGTACTAGACATAATATTCATGTTTTAGTTTCCTGTTCATTTTAAATATTGAATTGATGACCATGATGGTCTTACATTGTACTCCCTTCGTTCCTAAATATTATTCTTTTTAGAGATTTCAAATGGACTGCCACATACAGATGTATATAAACATATTTTAGAGTGTAGATTCACTCATTTTGCTCCATATGTAGTCACTTGTTGGAATCTCTAAAATACTAATATTTAGGAACAAAAGGAGTATTTTTGAATTCGTGTCATACATGCATGGTTTGGAAAAATAGATGCACTATACTTATTGGATTGTTGTTGTGTTCATGTGTGTGTGTGTGTGGGTGGGTGGGTGGTCGTATGCTTGATACATACAAAGTTTTCTCACCACCATACCGTTCATCTTTTAAATTTGAATTTGCAATGAAAAACTTACTAGGGATACCATGAAATGTGAAATCCACGTTAAGATCACTATATCACAAACTCACTCTAATTCAAGAACTCATCATAAATCAATTACCATGTTGAGATTACTATTTGCAAAGAAAATACGGGCATTGTAATACATATAGATTCTCGAATGGTAGGACCCAACGGCGTACCAGCCAGACCTTGGCTCGTGTTGATCCTAAAAAAAACCGGGCTTGTGTCCTTCTGGTGGCGTGCGTGGTATGCACATTAGCCAACCCCAACAAGTCGAGCCTCCGCGTTTCGAGTCGAAATATCTGGTGGCCAGAATTCCAGCCCTAGGAAATTCCCCTCATGTCCCCGGTCCATAATGACTACCGATGAACAATGGAGGGATGCTTTAGTAACTAGACAACATTACCTACCATGCCGAGCATGGTTCCATTCCCTCGGTCGCCGCTACCCAAGGTCACGCGTCAACTGCATTGCCTAGTACTACTACTACACTAGGATGAGCACATAATTGAGCCCGTTTTTTCGTGCCTACTAGTACTTGAGTTAATATATCAAGCAATGCACTGGTACGGAGGGCCTATCCTTTTACTCTGCATATATAATTTTTTCTGAAGTCTAACTAAGCAAAATGTTTGCCCAAATCCTTTCTTCAGAAATACAACAGGAAAGATGTATCGCTTGAAAATTTATTGCATGATGCAGGTTATGATATTGTTTCGAATCCTAGATTTTAAATTTCAGAAAATCCAAAAGTGACCAGAAATTCATGAAACTGAGCATGGTCACGTGATATGGCACAAATATTCCTACGTAATTTTTTCTTCAGTTTAAGACAAGCTGCTTATGAGAAGTTGCACAAATGAAGAGCCAAGGTATTTTGGAACAAAGACCTGTCACGTTAAGGCGAACGCTTTCACTATTGAAACCATGGGCGTTTACGTGCCGCCACGGTTCTCGCTTCTCATCGGCAGGTGCCGTCCGAGCAAGCGTGTGAGTCGACCGGAGGCGTGCGAGTAGACCGCAGCGCCAGCTGGCAGGGAGGCGTGCGAGCAGACCGCTGGCAGGGAGGCGTGCGAGCAGACCGCTGGCAGGCTCACTTGGAGGCGAGCCTGTTGACTAGGCTCCGCCGCCCACCTTCGTCCAAACTGCTTCCACTTTTAATGTCACCGGCACCGCAGTTTAAAAGCAACCCCGCACTACCCGGTATCGCTACAATCTTCTCTCTTCCCCGCCGATTCTCCTGTCATCTACCTCCAACCAGCCTGACCTAACCGTACGCCATGCCGCATCACGATGGTTTGCCCTTAGTCTTCCAGTTTCCTGAGGAACACACCCAGTCGGAGTGTCAAGAACATAAGGCGCTTTGGGACGAGCTTGAACCAGCCTCGCCGGAAGAGGCCGCACCTGTCCCTGCTCCCGCTCCGGCTGCTATCGCCCCGACTTTGCTATCGCCCATCCCGTGGCATTGATGGCTTGGGAGCCACACATTGTCGCTGAGGTTGATGCCACGGGGTTCCACAAGGTTCCCACTGACTTTCACGCGCCTGTGCACCTGCCAGCGCATGCGCCTATGCGTGCACTGACGCGCACGCCCGTGCCGGTGCCTGTGTACCTGCCAGCGCATGCGCCTCCGCGTGCACTGACGTGCGCGTCCGTGCCGGTGCCCGTGCACATGAATGTCTCCACTGCGCCGTTGCCAGCGCCTGTCCCCGCGCGGGTGCCAGTGCCCCCCACAGCGGCGTGGATGGCCGTTGTCGACCGCTTCCTTGCACCAACGCCAGTTGCCTCCTCCCGCCAGTTGACTCGCGCCTGGAGACCGAAGTCTAGAACATTGTGGCCTTCCTTGAAGCTAGGGCCAACGTCCAGGAGTATGCCAACAACGGCGCAAGATGCCGCCATCACCGTTGGTCAGTGGCCCGACGACACACAAAGCACGACAGAGGAGCCGCTTCCCACCACAAGACGCCGCCGCCGCCGTCGCGTAATCTAATTTTGCCATGAAAAATGTTCGGATTGCCATGCTTAAAATCCGTACGTTTATCATTTCCCTTTATTTTAGATCTATATCGTATGAATGTAAAGTCGGAGTCAGACTGAATGAAATCTATGGTTTGATCGATTGAATGTTCTTCTAGAGCCGTATCAAATTAAATATAAAATGTCATCAAGCCACATGTATTCCTTCTCATCCAACGACCTAGACTGCTTCAATGTCGAATGCTTAACATGTTTAGCGTGCAGTTAATGTCATGCCAAAAATAGTGCTAATCACATAATAACACGCAAATAATATCCTACTTAATATCCGCATGCACTTAAAATACTTCCACATTAACGTGCATTGCACGTACACATTGACTAGTACTACTAGTACGTGAAACTGGTGCCGTAACTTGTGAACGCGTCCAGATATGGTCAACGGCAACATCGCCCGCGAGTTCTTCGTGTTTTCCCGTGCATCTAAACGCTGAAGGGGAGGAGAGAGAGAGCACACAGGGAACCCAGCAGAAACTGAAGGCGAATAGTACGTGCTAACGAGCCGGTCCCACTAATGTACTAAAAATAATATTACATGTTATCCATTAAATAGGTTGTGGTAATATAAAAACATTATATGAACAAAGGGGGGTACAACAAACATTGATGTTCTACGTATGTTTCTATTGATGTGCGGCATGAAGGCCCTGGTTGCATGTTTGATCCTCGTCCTTTATTTTTTAATTTGTATATGGGTCCAAATTTGTTTCATGACAGGTGGGTCCCTTGGTGTGTAGTTTGTAGCACTTTAATTTGTGGGTCGAAATTTGTTCCATTCCAGGTGGACTATCGGTGTGTAGTTTTGTAGCTTATTTGTAATAATTGAAGAGAACAACAGAGTTTTTTGCAATAATACCATGGTGCGATGTTGAAGGCAAGAATGGACGTGCGAGAGAGCGATGACCGAGCCAGAGAGAAATCAATTGGGGGAGGTGCGGGGTTTGCAACAGTGTTTGGATTAGTTGTGGGCCGAATGCTACGGAAATATAATCTAAACCCACCGGAATAAATGCCTACACAAATTAATCCAAGGTTGGAGTCCCCCTAGCAATGTAAATAGCTCCAGCTTTGCGAGGGATGGAGAGGTAGCTTCAATATGTGGAATATACGGCGTGAGAAACTGAGATCAATCGAGAGACATATAGATGGAGAGACAAAGTGAGTGTGGTCCGACATTCATTGAAAAGATATATATGCTCTGGAGAGATATTGTCCGATTGAGCTTTTGGGAAGGGTGAGGGCTGTAAGATAGAGCTTGAGCGTAACAGCCTGGATTTTGGCCCTTTTCTTTTTCTTTTGATTTATTTGGTTTTTTTGCTCTGTTTTTCTTTTTGGAGTGGTTCTGTGGCCTTGCCACCTGGGAAATCATCCTCATTCCCCCTCCCAAGTGGCTCATCATTCTCAAAACCTTGCCAAGATCATGTCACTTCACTCCTTGACCAAACCCTAATTTCTTTTTCTAGGGAATATTCCTTTTTCTATTAAAGGAATAACCCTATCTGGCCTAGGTTGTGAAGCAACCAATATTTCTGTCCATCCAAAAATTCCCAAATAATTCTCATAATTTCTTTGGGTCATATGTTGCTTTAATATGCCCAAACTTTCCTATCCTAGCCCAAGAATAATTCTCCAAAAAATATTCTTCATTTCTGTCCAGTGTGGCTTTCTGTGAAGGAAGTGCCACCTATCCTTTCTTGATTGCTCGCAAACCTTTTGGGCAATTTCTTATGTCCAAATCATTCCCTCATACAAAAATTCAACTTTATTTGCCTAGCCAATCTTCCTCAGTGATTTTCAAAGTTTCTGTCGGACAGAAGGCATTGTGAAGGAAGTACTGGCTAGGAGTACCCAAATGAGTTGAAAATTTTCACACTCATTAATGTGCTCATATTAACTCCCTCCTCCAAATTTCAGCCCCATCCAATTATCTATGTGAGCACAAGACCAAATCTTTAATTTTGGCAATATTTTCAGGTTGTGAAGCAAGTGCATTTTATATTGCTTCATTAATTTTGAGAAAATACCAGATTGTTCTCGTACCCAAATAACCTCTCTCCACCAAATTTGGCATCATTTCATTGAGCCAATATTTCTCCAAAATTATTGCAAGTTTCTGTCCAAAGGAGATGTTTGTGAAGCAAGTACCATTTTGGTAAATCCAATTGGCATGAAATTTTTATAGCATCATTGTATGACCAAATAACTAAGCCTTGCTAAATTTGAGCTCAAGTGGCCTCTCCATGTGAGTGCTTCTTCCTGTTCTTGCTTCTGGACCAGTTTATGTGGTTGTTAAGCAACTACATTAAACCTTGATCCAAATCTCCTCAAACTCTCCAGGACTATAGTCCCTCCTAAGCTAATCATCCCAGGCAACTCCATTGCTTCTACTCAAGTTCCTATGGATCACCAGTGCACGTCCAAGTTTACTGCAGTAAACTTCAGAGGTTGATCACCATTTAACCAGAGCACTTTTAACCGATCTACCACCGAAGTAGGAACCTACCCAGGAAGGACTTACCACTAGACAACTGATACGTCTCCAACGCATCTATAATTTTTTATTGTTCCATGCTATATTATATTCTGTTTTGGACATTAATGGGCTTTATTATACACTTTTATATTATTTTGGGACTAACCTATTAACCGGAGGCCCAGCCCAGAATTGCTGTTTTTTTGCCTATTTCAGAGTTTCGCAGAAAAAGAATATCAAAAGGAGTCCAAACGGAATGAAACCTTCGGGAACGTGATTTTCGGAACGAACGTGATCCAGAGGACTTGGACCCTACGTCAAGACATCAACCAGGAGGGCACGAGGTAGGGGGGCGCGCCTACCCCCTGGGTGCGCCCTCCACCCTCGTGGGCCCCTCGTTGCTCCACCAACGTACTTCTTCCTCCTATAAATACCTACGTACCCCCAAACTACCAGATACGGAGCCAAAAACCTAATTCCACCGCCGCAACCTTCTGTACCCGTGAGATCCCATCTTGGGGCCTTTTCCGGAGCTCCGCCGGAGGGGGCATCGATCACGGAGGGCTTCTACATCAACACCACAGCCTCTCCGATGATGTGTGAGTAGTTTACCTCAGATCTTCGGGTCCATAGTTATTAGCTAGATGGCTTCTTCTCTCTTTTTGGATATCAATACAATGTTCTCCCCCTCTCTTGTGGAGATCTATTCGATGTAATCTTCTTTTGCGGTGTGTTTGTTGAGACCGATGAATTGTGGGTTTGTGATCAAGTTTATCTATGAACAACATTTGAATCTTCTCTGAATTCTTTTATGTGTGATTGGTTATCTTTGCAAGTCTCTTCGAATTATCAGTTTGGTTTGGCATACTAGATTGATCTTTCTTGCAATGGGAGAAGTGCTTAGCTTTGGGTTCAATCTTGCGGTGTCCTTTCCCAGTGACAGTAGGGGCAGCAAGGCACGTATTGTATTGTTGCCATCGAGGATAACAATATGGGGTTTATATCATATTGCATGAGTTTATCCCTCTACATCATGTCATCTTACTAAAAGCGTTACTCTGTTCTTATGAACTTAATACTCTAGATGCATGCTGGATAGCGGTTGATATGTGGAGTAATAGTAGTAGATGCAGGCAGGAGTCGGTCTACTTGTCTCGGACGTGATGCCTATATACATGATCATACCTAGATATTCTCATAACTATGCTCAATTCTGTCAATTGCTCAACATTAATTTGTTCACCCACCGTAATACTTATGCTCTCGAGAGAAGCCACTAGTGAAACCTATGGCTCCCGGGTCTATTTTCAATCATATTAATCTCCCATCAACAAGTTATTTCTAGCGTTGTCTTTATTTTGATTTCTTTACTTTGCATCTTTATCATAAAAATACCAAAAATATTATCTTATCATATCTATCAGATCTCACTCTCGTAAGTGACCGTGAAGGGATTGACAACCCCTTTATTGCGTTGGTTGCGAGGATTTATTTGTTTGTGTAGGTGCGAGGGACTCGTGCGTGGCCTCCTACTGGATTGATACCTTGGTTCTCAAAAACTGAGGGAAATACTTACGCTACTTTGCTGCATCACCCTTTCCTCTTCAAGGGAAAACAAACGCATTGCTCAAGAGGTAGCAACAACGTTTGCCAGCCTTTGGCACCTTCTCCTCTCCAGCTCACGCGGTGATCACGAGTTTTGGCATGCAATGCGCGTGCTCTGTCGGCGTTGTCCGCGTCCAGGGCGTCTTCTTGCTCGGGCCCCTCCTCTGCTCGGCGTCTTAGCGAGCACGAGCATGTCCTCTAGCTTCCTCTCGTCGTCGCCGTTCTCCTGGACTCCTCTCCCTCCGTTCGCTTCCTCACCGATGCAAGCCGCCGCGCGCCCACGGACGAACAGTGGCGGTTTGGCTCGGAGCTCGCCGTCCTCTTCCTCCCTGCGCTCCCTTGGCCACCTCTTCCTCGTGAGCTCTCCCTCCTGTTCCCTCTCGTCGCCTGCCTCCGGGCTCATGCGCGCGCACACGCGTCTGCGGCGACGACAGCTCGGCCTCCTCGCCCCACGGCTATATAAGCCCACCCCGAGGCCTCTCTACCTCGCGAAGCTTCGTCCCTCCCTCCTAGCTACCTCCTCGACCACCCTAATGAGCTCGAGGAGCTCTTTGTGTCCACCATCGCTGCCACGGCCGCCGCTCTGTCCCGGCTAAATTCGGTCGGGCCAGCCCCGTTCTATCCTCCTCTCCACCACCTGAGCCCTCAAGGCCTCCCCTGGATCCATTCCGCCCTTCGACTCCCCCTCCAATGGCCTCTGGCCACGAACTCCATCGCCGCCGGAAGATGCCTTCCGCCGCGGTCGCTGCTCCGCCGTCTCTGGTGATCCTCGGGTGCTCCACTCGTCACCTTCGGGTGCAGGCTGTCTCCCTGAGCTCACCGGTGGTCGAAGCGCGGCAAACGGTGACCGGAGCCGCCCGGACGAGCGCCGGCACCGGCAGCCTCCCTCTGCACCATGGGAGAACGTGAGGAGAAGACGAAGGTGACGACGTCGCCCCGCCAGCTGGCCAGTGGACCCCGCGGGCCCCGCACGTGAGTGGCTCGGTAAGCCGGCCCCACCTTTGCCACGCTGGATAAGTGGAGGCATAATCCTCTGGATTACGTCTTCTCTTATCGAAAGCGTATTCCTCTTCTAGTTTGACCAAAAATGCGTTTTCACTTCCAGGAAACGTATTCCCTTCTAATACGCTTTCTGTTTTTCTGTCCAGGCCCTGTTTGAAAATATTTTCTTTACAGATAGGTCCCTGGCAGAAAACACTTCATAACTTTTTGCTCACAACTCCGATTGAGGTGATTCCAAAGCCCACTTCTTCGTGTCGTTGAGCCCGTTCTGTTGGTATCATTTTCACCATGTGTTAACATACTGAAAATGACCATTTTGCCCTTATGATTATTTAGCCGCCTCCGAGAGAGAATGTTTTCCGGTGATGCGGTCCGCAAGCTTCTCGCACTTTCTCCCGGTGTATTCTTCATCCCTAGGCAAGCCACAATCACTGTTTGCCTTATAGCCATGTAGTAGCATTGGTTTTCAACTTGAATATTTAATACCTGTATGATTGTTTTGCTACTGCTGTCGTTATTTCGGTTATGCTTATGGATCGGTGATTACCGTCATGCTATGTTTTCTTGCACTCTGTTCTACCTACTAGTATTTATTTCATATTGGTCATGCTTGATAGTAGTACATGTTGGGTTGGTCATGTTCTTCGGTGCATGACTAACGTCAGTTACCGAGTACCATTAATATGTATTTTTCCTTGTTGTTAGTGGTTAAGTGTTTACTCAATTATGTTATTGATATGTTCTTGCATGGTATTTATTGTTGCGCTAGTGGTCATGTTATATTATGAGTAGTGTTGCACTTGTGATATTCATACTCGTTATTATGCCATGCTCAATTGGATATGATTCATTGATATGGATGATAGTTATGTTGTACCCTCATAATTATGTTGATATCATGCTCATGCATTGTAATTGCATCATGCTATTTTATCATGGCTCATCATATTTGCATTCAAGTTTAACCGGATTAAATTGAACTTGAACAACTGTTGGCTGAGTCATGGTGCCACCATGTCGAGCTGACCAGTGCAACCATGCTTGTCTTTATGGGAAGGCCCTAACTGGGTCTATTGTCATGCCTCTCGCCGGTGCCTCCAACGAGGGAAGGTTATGGGCGTGCGGTACCCTGGCCCGGTAAGCAAACATAACCTTGTGTGCCCGTAGTTGGATGATAAGCTCTTTTGTCCCCGTTTGGGACCATTTTGTTTTGCCACGACGGTGGCCGTTGGTGCCTTTGGTAGGTACGGGACCACCCAGGACTTATCCCAGAGGGGAGTTTGTCGGAGTGGCCGGGAGGGTGTCATGGCAGTAGGACGGTTTTGTCGGAACGCCGTTGGTCCACCCGAATGGGAGTGCGAGGCCATGGTTTCCGTGGTGTGGGTATAGCATACTAACCTCTGCAGAGTGTATATTAAATCTATCGATAGCCGCGCCCGCGGATAAGGGCCCAGTTCGTGGTTTGTCACACTATGGGTCAATAGTAATAATAATAACTTGATTAATAACAAACCTGGTTCGATGATGAGGTAAGTTGGTTTTGTGATCCGTGAATGACCACCGTTTGGTTACGAGGTAACCCGTTGAGCCCAGAGTGGTTCCGTTTTGTGATCCGTGAATGATCACCGTGGTATCGAGGATACCGAGTTGCTGGATATTCGTGATGTTGTGCGAGAATCGTGAGTAAAGATCATGCTCCTTGTGGTCATTTAATGATTACTACAGTATTGTTTATACCAAGCTTGATTTGATCCTGAGATGATCGTGTGATGTCTGAGGTTGGTAAGTGATGCATGTGATGGTTATGAGGTAACCCAAGCAGAATAAGTGGTGCATATAGTGTCATCATGTTGCATGCTAGTATCGTCAGATTTATATGCTCATGTCGTGCTCATATTGTTCTAGCTGTATCATGTTCATGTTTTTCATGCCAAGTTATCCTGATGATCTCATGATAATTCCTACTTAACCTGTAATTATCATGCTATTGTTTGTCTTGAATGCTTCTGGTTATTGTGAGCTTGCAAGTACATTCAATGTACTGACCTGGCGTGTCATGCCTGTTTGCCGGTCATGCCGGATTTGATTGCTTGTTTGCTTGTCGTGGATTCTGTCGTGCGAGCTAGGATAAGCGTTCCAGCCAGAGTCCCTGCGGAGTGGAGTTCACCACCGTCGTTGTTGTTCCGCTGCTAGAAGTTTTTCTGCTGCTTCGAGTTGTTCTGCTGCTTGCATAGAGCAACTGAGGATGGCGTAGTGTCGTCGTGCCGATGTTATTCATTGTAATATCGGAGACCTTGTATTCATATTCGTGTAATAATAGAAAGCTGGTTTGTTCTATGCTAAGCAATGTCGTATTCCATAAGACTTCTCCTTGATCTCTGGGCTGGAATACGGGGCGTTTCGGTTTCTCTAAGCCGGGGTGCCACATTGAGAGATAATCCAGTCACAGACATGTAGATATATTTTGTGCATGGGAGGAAGCAAGGTCAATCGATTACATATATAAAGGGAGAGAGATTGAGCGAGTGTGGGTCGTCGTGCAACCGAAAGAGTGAGACGGGTTAGAGAGAGTGACCTAGATAGACAATGTGCGTGAGAGAGTATACAATATGAATATGTCCAATCTGGATCAAACATGGATATATATCGTTTGTGTTCGAGAAAGAGCAAGGTCAGTCAAGACATACAAAGAGAGATAGAGAGAGAGAGAGGGAGAGAGAGAGAGGGATTGAGCGAGCGTGGCTGTCGGATTACGGGTTCCGGCAAAACCCTTGAGGTTCGAACACTGGGTGCGCACGAAGATCTCTCTCTCCCTAGCTCGCTCTCGCAACGATCTCAGGGCCAAGCTCGACGAACCCAAAGAACAAGAGACACAAGATTTTATACTAGTTCGGGCCGCCAATGTGGTGTAATACCCTACTCCAGTGTGGCATGGTGGATTGCCTCTTGGGTTGAGGAAGAACTAGTACAGGGGAAGAACAACCTCCTGAGGAGAGGTGCTCTTGTGCTCGGTGAGCTTTTGTGGTTGAGGATGATCTGAATGGCCCAGGATCAGTTGCCTCCTACTGTGGTGGCTAGCCCTATTTATAGTGGCCCTGGTCCTCTTCCCAAATGCTGGCGGGAAGGGATTCCACAACGACCAAATTTGAAGGGAGACAACTAGTACAAGTTATCCTGACTAAAGGTGGTCTTCGCCTGCCAAAGGCTCTGGTGGTGATGCCGTCTTGGGCTTGATGGTGACCTCCATCCTGCCGTCCTGCAGGTCTTGGTCTCGTTGCACTGATATGGAAACCTTTGCCTGATGCCTCTGGACTCCTCGCCTGTGCTTGCCTCTTTAGCACCAAAGAGGAAATGAGGACACTTCACGCGCTGGCGCCCGCCTGGCCCCGGTCGTCATGGCATGTGTCACAGGAACCTCGCGAGGTGCCCCTTGCCTTGATCTCTCGGCCCCTCGCGAGCCTGCCTGGTGAGGCCGCCCTCGAGGAGGTCTTGCGTCGTCCGCCTCGCGAGGCTTGGCCCCTCGCGAGGGTCTTGAGGGTTTGCTGGTGAAGATGGGCCGTACAGGGCTGTTGGTGGAGCCACGCTGCGGGCCGCAGGCAGGCAAGTCTGGGGACCCCCGTTCCCAGGACGCCGATAGTGGCCCGCCATGAGGTCGAAAGAGCGGGGGCGGTATGGATGGACTAACCTAGATAGACAATCCGCGTGAGAGAGTATAGAGTGTGTCGATCGAGGCCCGGACAGGGAGATATATCATTTGTGTATGAAAGAAAATGAGGTTAATCGAGACTCATATAAAGAGAGCGAGATTGAGAGAGTGTGGCCCGCCTTGTGGAAGAAAGAGTGAGACAGTTGAGGCAGTCCTGGATTAGGGGGTCCTCGGACAGCCGGACTATATACTTTGGCCGGACTGTTCGACTATGAAGATACAAGATTGAAGACTTCGTCCCATGTCCGGGTGGGACTCTCCTTTGCATGGAAGGCAAGCTTGGCGATCCGGATATGTAGATCTGCTTCTCTGTAACCGACTCTGTGTAACCCTAGCCCCCTCCGGTGTCTATATAAACCGGACGGTTTAGTCTGTAGAAAGAGGATAATCATAATCATAGGCTAGCTTCTAGGGTTTAGCCTCTACGATCTCGTGGTAGATCAACTCTTGTAATACTCATATCATCAAGATCAATCAAGCAGGAAGTAGGGTATACCTCCATCGAGAGGGCCCGAACCTGGGTAAACATTGTGTCTCCCGCCTCATGTTACCATTAGCCTTAGACGCACAGTTCGGGACCCCCTACCCGAGATCCGCCGGTTTTGACACCGACATTGGTGCTTTCATTGCGAGTTCCACTGTGCCGTCACGATAAAGGCTTGATGGCTCCTTCGATCATCGGCAACGATGCGATCCAGGGTGAGGTTTCTCTCCCCGGACAGATGTTCGTATTAGGCGGCTGCGTACTGCGGGCCAATTCGCTTGGCCATCTGGAGCAGATCGATAGCTACGCCCCTGGCCATCAGGTCAGATTTGGAAGCTCGAACTATACTGCCAACATCCACGGAGACATGATCTTCGACGGATTCGAGCTCAGGTCAGGTGCGCCGCACAGTCACGACGAGCATGACTTAGCTCTGCCATCGGACGGTGTTCGGGAGATCACACCTGCGGCTACTCCGGCCCTCAATCCGGAGCAGATCATGCCATCCGAGGACGGGTGGATGGACCCCACCACGGAGGCCGCACACTCAGCGGCGATAGAGTCGAATACTGACTTCTCCTCTTGCGGGACCTGTGTTATCGGACCCTTGGATTCCTCCCCGGCCACAGGCTCCGAACCGCTTGCATCCATGCCTATCGAATCTGATTGGGCACCGATCATGGAGTTTACCTCCGCGGTTATTTTTCAGCACTCGCCCTTGGGCGACATGCTAGATTCATTGAGGTCTCTCTCCTTGTCGGGAGACCCTCGGCCGAACTATGTACGGCTCGAGTGGGAAGCGGATGACGAAGAAATTCGTTCCCCACCCACCACCCACTTAATAGCCACTGTCGACGACTTAACCGACATGCTTGATTTCGACTCCGAAGACATCGACGGTATGGACGACGATGCAGGAGAGGAACATGAACGACCGCCCACAGGGCGCTGGACAGCCACTCCATCATACGATATATACATGGTGGATACACCCAAAGAAAACAACGACAAGGAACGGAAGGATGGAGCGAAGGATAATCCCCTCGAGAAGCAACCAAAGCGATGACGTAGGCGCCGCTCCAAATCCCGCCTCGGCAAAAACAGCGATAACAACACAAGAAAGAATAATACCCCGGTCGACTCCAAAGGAAACGACGACCACATGGACCCAGCAATGGAACAGGATGAGCCAGCGGATGGCGCACATAGTATGGAACGGCTGTCCGATCACGGCGATGCCGAGGGTAAAGCTCATCAACCTGTCTCTGGAGAGGAGAACAGTCCGGACGACGATGCACACATCATCCCGGAAAGGCACTTGGAACAAGAGAAACTCCATAGAAGGCTTATTGCCACCGCGAGGAGCCTGAAGAACTAGAAGCAAAGGCTTAAGGCCGCACAGAATACGCTCAACAGCAGATGGAACAAAGTGCTTGACACTGAAGAAAAGTACGGTGGCAGTCGCCACACAAAGAGCTATCCAAAGCGCAAGCTGCTACCTGAATTCGACGACGAGGCTTTAAAGCCCATTCAGCCAAAAAATTAAACGGCCGATCAGTCGGACCGACCACCCCGTGGCCGTGACAGGGCGGCCAACGACGCCGCACACAAGTCAGCGCACGATTTACGTGAGGACCTGCACAAAAAAGCCGGTATGGCCAGGTCCATCTATGGATCTAGGAAGCGCGCTCCGGCACAGAATCATGGCCGCCCAAACAGCTATACTGACCAAATAACAGCTCGGAATCAGAACCGAACACTACAACCGTCAGAAGAATGTCATGACACATCCAAATACAGGGGTGCCGCGCACCCCCTATGCTTCACCGATGAGGTGCTGGATCATGAATTTCCATAGGGATTCAAACCCATGAACATAGAGGCATACGACGGAACGACAGACCCTGGGTCTGGATTAAGGACTTTACCCTTCACATCCACATGGCTCGCGGAGATGATCTCCACGCCATCAAATACCTGCCCCTCAAGTTGAAAGGACCAGCTCGGCACTGGCTGAAAAGCCTCCGCGAAAACTCAATTGGAAGTTGGGAAGTGCTTGAGGATGCTTTTAGGGCTAATTTTCAAGGGACCTATGTCCGACCTCCGGATGCAGACGATTTAATTCACATAATTCAACAGCCCGGAGAGTCAGCCCGAAAGCTTTGGAACAGATTTCTCACGAAGAAGAATCAAATCGTCGACTGCCCGGATGCCGAAGCCTTAGCGGCTTTCAAACACAGTGTCCGGGACGAATGGCTCGCCAGACACCTCGGCCAGGAAAAACAGAGGACAATGACTACCCTAACAAGCCTTATGACCCGCTTTTGCGCGGGCAAAGACAGTTGGCTGGCCCGTAGCGGCACCAGCAACCCAGGCACATCTGAAGTCAGGGATGGCAACGGGAAACGGCGGCGCAATAAAAGCAAGCGTCGAAACAATGAAGACAGCCCAGATAACACGGCGGTAAAAGCCGGATTCAGGGGCTCTCGACCCGGTGAACAGAAAAAGCCATTTAAAGGCAGCAGAGATGGACCGTCCAGCCTAAACAAGATTCTAGACAGATTATGTCAGATTCATGGCACCTCCGACAAACCTGCAAATCACACCAACAGAGAATGCTGGGTCTTCAAGCAGGCTGGCAAGCTAAATGCTGAACACAAGCGGAGGGAGGCACCAAGTGAAGACGAGGATGAGCCTCGCCAGCCGAACACTGGGGGACAGAAAAAATCCCACCAGAGGTCAAAACAATGAACATGATTTACGCAACTCACATACCGAAGAGGAGGCGCAACCGCGCACTCCGAGACGTATACGCCGTGGAGCCCGTCACCCCCAAGTTTAACCCTTGGTCGGCCTACCCGATCACTTTTGATCTCAGGGATCACCTGACTAGTATCCGACACGGAGGATCGGCTGCCTTGGTGCTAGACCCAATAATTGACGGATACCATCTCACCCGAGTCCTTATGAACGGCGGCAGTAGTCTTAATCTGATATATCAGGACACCGTCCGCAAAATGGGGATAGACCCGACAAGGATCAGCCAAAGCAATACTACCTTTAAAGGAGTAATACCAGGCCCAGAGGCCCGCTGTATGGGCTCTCTAGTACTAGAGGTTGTATTTGGTTCTCCCGACAACTTCCGAAGCGAAGAATTAACCTTCGACATCGCTCCATTCTGAAGCGGCTATCACGCACTACTCGGAAGAACGACCTTCACTAGTTTTAATGCAGTACCGCATTACGCTTATCTTAAGCTTAAGATGCCCGGTCCACGTGGCATCATCATAGTTAGCGGAAACACAGAGCGTTCCTTATGTGCGGAGGAATATGTGGCGGCTCTAGCAGCCGAACACGGAACGACCTCTCCAACCAGAATAAATGACCGGCCGTCAAGACCGCGGACACGGTTAGACGAGTCCGGCGCACCACTAGCTGTAACAGCTCAGATAAACCTGAGATTGGGTCGATGGATATACCCCCATAGGTGGTGCTAGGGGCTTCCCGCATGTAAAAAGGGCTACAGTTTGGCTTGACCATATCTAGATTGCATTTAATGGTTCATTAAGAATAACCAACTTTTCGCACGAAGACTTTCACTTGGGTTTTTCTCTTTTACAGGTGATCATCGTGCTACACCCTTCCAGGATACGGCACAACGGAGACACAGGCGCAGACATGCAGCAGGGCCCCGCTCAAAGGTTTCTTTTTAGATTAAGACCCTGTGCAAACCTTTTTTACTGTCTCTTGTTGCTTCACACCCTCCGGATGCTCAACACAACCGAGAGGGATGCTGGCGTTATTGGCATTTCGTCATGTCAGACTAATGCACGTACCTGGAAATTCAGGGCTCATTATCGAGGGCCTTACTCAGCCCAGTACATGTTGTAAAGTCCGAATACCTTAGGGAGTGTTCGGCGTCGCGAGTTTGGCCTTATATGCATCAGCTCTGAATCATGCCTTTGGTCAATAGTTGGGTTTGCCCGGCTCCCGTGTTTTGCTACCTTACGTTCCGCTCTATCGGCTAAGGTGGCACCGGGAGAACTACTGTGATTGTGCCCTGGTTCATCTGGATGAGCACCTCAGAAGAGAAAGCTGAAAACTGACTGTCATGATAAAGCTCGAGACTGGTCAACCACTCGATGACTCAGAGGAATCTTTGCGATTCCTCCGCATTAACGAAGAACCGGTTTCCCGGTCATGTATGTACGCGCACCGTATTTGGATGAGCGCGGAAGTACCAGGGGCTATATAGTAGCCCCACCGTCAAACTCCTATGGCTAAGTGAAAGTGTTAAAGCTATATAGTCCGATTGCCTTGTTCTCCGCGCTATCACCTCCTTAATGGACGAAGACGTTGGATCAAGTGTGAATACGCGCTTTTCTGAACACCCCCGCATTACAGGCGTGGGGGCTGAAGCCGACGACTGCAAACTTTCAGGTTATATACATACATAAACGGCCGCACAGGAGGCATCATAATACTTTCAGGCAAAAGTATAAACACATCCTTTATAATCCAAATAGCATTGTTTCTACAATCGGGATACATGTCACTCGAACATGATACTCTTCGAGCACTGAGCCTCTATTAAACGAGCGCCTTCTAGAACTTCTTCAAAATAGTGCTCGGCCGATACCTGGCCTACGGCCGGACCCCGGGTTGCAATCGCGGTGGCCTCCATCTCTGCCTAGTATGTCTTAACACGGGCAAGAGCCATCCGTGCACCATCTCTGCCTAGTATGTCTTAACACGGGCAAAGTCCGGACAACTTACGGAGCTCGGCCCACTCAGCCATTTGTTCATTTAATAGCAGCGGACACGTTGGAGCACTGAACTGCGACCAGAACAACCTTTCCACTTCATGATCTTTCTGATCTTTGAAAAACTCAGTCGCATCAGCAGCACTCATTGCCAAGTCCAAGTACGCGTCTTCAACACTCCATAATTGATCTAGAGGGGCATACTTCTGATCTCCGAACTTCGTCCGCAATAAAAAGGGCTTCCCAGCCATGATATCTCCGGCTTGACGCAGCTCCTCCTTTGCCGCTCTAATTTTAGAGCGGGTTTCCTTGGCTGCTTCCATGGCTTTCTTCAGGTCAGCCGCTTCCGCTTGGCTTTCCTTTTCAAGAAGCTCATATCGGCCGGCATCATCTTTTAGTTCAACAGCCATCTTGGCTATTTTATCTTCGCTCTGCCGATGAGCAGCCTATTCGGCTCTTAACTCTTCGGCCGCCTTTAGGGCGGCCGCATCACTTCTCCTGGCTTGTTCCTTGGCTCGGGCAAGTTCCGCTCGAAGGGTCTCCACGGCGGCAGCTCCATCTGCAGTCACAGCATATTATAGATACTAGCATCATGCTCCTCTTAATATTTGTTGACCACCCGAAAATACATACCCTGTGCCTCGTCAAGCCGCTTGTTCACAAGCGTGATGTCGGCATCTGCCGCGTCAAGCTGCCGCCTCAGTTCGGCAAACTCAGCAGTCCGGCCAGCCACCGGGCCCTCAGCTGCCTGCACATGAAAGCAGCACGATCATTACCTGGGACTATGATCCTCTATTTGCCGCCTCTGGACAGCAACCAGAGTCTCAGGGGCTACTATCTGTATAGAGCACACCTAGCGTGTGCGGTACCATCAAAAAATATATATTATATATATATATATATTATTTTGAGTACCTCAAAGCCTCTTAGCAGGCTCGTAAAAGCTTCATGCAACCCGCTTTTGGTGGATGAAATCCTCTCAACCACCGTAACCATTAAAGTACGATGCGCCTCTGAGATATCCGCTTGCTCCAGAAGACCCATCAGTGCATCCGGTTGTGCACCGGACAGTCCCGGAGTCCTTCTGTTGCTCTCCTTAGGAGCCAAATACTCCGGACTTCGGGTGGCCGAAGGGTTACCTTCTGGCCTTGGCGGATCAGGAGAAATCCTCCGTGATGAAACCTCAGGGTCGTCCGCCCCATGAGGCGGGGAGATAGGGGGAGGCGTTTCGCTCTCCATCATCTCCAAAATAGGATCCCCCCGAAGACGAGCTCTGTCGAGAAGGGCTACGAGCCGGACTACAAGATATATGTCTCGGTTATTGTCCTCGGAGATAAAGCGGGTTATATTTACCAAAGTACTCTTGTTCACTTACAGCTCGGTGGTGGGCTGGCCCCCTTGCGGGCGTTGTGCGGTAAGGACGCCCTCCGGGGCAGGGCCCCCTGGCGAAGTTTTCTTCCCTCGTTTGGAAACCTTCATTTCCAAGTCTTCAGAGGCAGTCCTTTTCCTTCCTAGGGGAGGGGATTCTTGGCTCTTCTCCCTGATTATCCTCTTTCGCGGAGACACTAATTCCCCTGGTTTGGATGTGTAATGTGTGAAGCCCGCTTTTGGCTTCTTTATTCCTCCCTTTATCTTCCCCTGATGGCACTTGATAGGTGCGTGCTCAAGCATCCTGGCTAGTGCAGGATCCGGTGAGCCTTCGGGAAGGGGGGCCGAACACCTGATCCTCTCCGCCTTCCTTATCCAGTCTTGGCCGAGAGCGATTTTTTCGGAACGATGTTGTGACAAATAAAAAGACAGCATGTTTGGTCGTAGAATTACTTACGTGGGTATCTAGACGGTTGCAGTTGAGACCCGCATCATCGGTGGTGTCCGGACACTTTACTCGTGATCCGAAGAACAATCCATACAACTCTTCGAGTGTCACGCCGAAGAATTGCTGAATAGTTCACGGTCCTTCCGGGTTGAACTCCCACATACGGAGAGATCGACGTTGGCATGGCAGGACCCGACGAACCAGCATAACTTGCATTACCTTGACAAGACTGACATCCTCTTGAGGAGATCTTGGATGTGTCTTTGCAATGTCAGAACATCATTAACTGGCCCCCAGTCCAGCCCCTTGTTGACCCATGACGCCAGTTGCGGTGGAGGGCCCGAGCGGAAGGTGGGGGCAGCTGCCCACTTTGTACCTCGGGGAGCTGTGATGTAAAACCACTCCCGCTGCCATAAGTTGGACACCTCCGGGAAGGAACCCTTTGGCCATAGAGCGTCGGCACCTTTGCTTATTATGGCACCTCTGCATTCTGCATGTCGCCCATTGATCGTCTTCGGCTTCACATTGAAGGTCTTGAGCCATAAGCCGAAGTGTGGGGTGATGCGGAGGAAGGCCTCACACACGACGATAAACGATGAGATGTGAAGGATGGAGTCTGGAGCTAGATCGTGGAAATCAAGCCCGTAATAGAACATCAGCCCTGTAACAAAGGGATCAAGACTAGAGCCTAGCCCTCGGAGGAAGTGGGAAACAAATACGACGCTCTCGTTGGGTTCGGGAGTGGGGATGACCTGCCCTTGGGCGGGCAGCATGTGCGGGATTTCGGCGGTCAGATACCTGGCTTCCCTTAGCTTCTTGATATCCTCCTCTGTGACAGAGGAGGCCATCCACCGACCTTGAAGGTCGGATCCGGACATGGTCAAAGGCCCGAAGCGCTTGGCCCGAGCCTTGGGTGTTGAAACTCGAGGTGGGGGAAGGGAAGGATCGAGCGTGAGAAGAAAAGGACATGCCTTGGCCCCTTTATAAAAAGGGTGAATATCAAGCGTCCTCCGCGTGGCCGTTTGGAACTTGCCTAAAATCGAGGAGTCATACTAACAAGGACGATTGGGTTACCCACGCCCGTATTGATGAGAATCCCGTGATAAGGGGAACACGATCTCTACTTCGACAAGACGTGCCAAGAAAACCGCCTCGCAACACGTGCAGTGGTAGGCTGGGAAAATGGTTCGTAATGACCGGACCATGGCAGGATGTCACGTTATGAAAATTTGTCAGCAGATTAAATTTGTGGAATATTATACTCTCTACGGTGGTATGTGGAATTTGTTTTACAGAGCCGGACACAATCCTTGTGTTCAAAATCTTCTATGGAGTATTCGGAGAAGGAACCCGCCTTGCAATGCCGAAGACAATCTGCGCGCCGGACTCAACATCATTGAAGCCTGGTTCAGGGGCTACTGAGGGAGTCCTGGATTAGGGGGTCCTCGGACAGCCGGACTATATACTTTGGCCGGACTGTTGGACTATGAATATACAAGATTGAAGACTTCGTCCCATGTCAGGGTGGGACTCTCCTTTGCGTGGAAGGCAAGCTTGGCGATCCGGATATGTAGATCTCCTTCTCTGTAACCGACTCTGTGTAACCCTAGCCCCCTCCGATGTCTATATAAATCGGAGGGTTTATTCCATAGAAAGAGGGCAATCATAATCATAGCCTAGCTTCTAGGGTTTAGCCTCTACGATCTCGTGGTAGATCAACTCTTGTAATACTCATATCATCAAGATCAATCAAGCAGGAAGTAGGGTATTACCTCCATCGAGAGGGCCCGAACCTGGGTAATCATTGTGTCCCCCGCCTCCTGTTACCATTAGCCTTAGAACCACACCGGGACCCCCTACCCGAGATCCGCCGGTTTTGACTCCGAAAACAGTCTCGAGGGAGTGACCTAGATAGACAACATGCGTGGGTGCACACGAGAGGTTGGGGGGCTAGATAGGCAATGCATGTATCTAGCATGAGAGGGTGGGATGGTGGGAGAGAGAGAGAGAGAGAGAGAGCTCGGGATGGGGTGCAATGGCGGGTGTGTGAGGTAAATACATTTGGTAACAGAGTGTAAAAAGGGGGTTGTGTAGTTGAGAGAGTTAGAGATCGAAACATGGAGAGAAAGAATGAACGTGTGTCGGAAACCAATAGCTTCCTAAGGTGGTTAGGAGAGGAAGATTGACCGATACGGGAAGTATGTAGCGTGTGTGCCGAGGGGGGGGGGGACTAAAAACAACATTTGAATGTAGGTAGTACGAGACTTAATATTGATGTTTCAATTCGGTATACATTGTAAGATTTGAACTGAGGACCATGCATATGGGTAATTATTTCGAATTCGTGCCATACTAGGTTTGGAAAAGTTGACATTAACTCGACTGTTGTGCTATATATTAGGTCATATGTTTGAACCCATCCAAAATTTTCTAACTACCATGGTGTTCAACATATACATATGAATTTGTATTAAAAAGTAGCATGGATACCGTGAAATGCGAAATCCACGTTAGAATTGGAGATCGCTATGTGACACACACTCTAATTCAAATAAATAATTATGTGACACACACTCTAATCCACGTTAGCGTGGATACCATTTTCATTTTTTTCAAATAACTCCTCATTAATTAATTTATAGTATGACGTTTCAAATGACTAATTATTTGCAAGGAAAACACGGGTATGGTAATACATACATATTCGTTTGCAAATGAAAGAAAATTCGTTTGCATTCTCAAATGTAGGCGCACCAGGCAGACTAGGGTCGTGTCATGGTGGTCGCGTGTGTCGTACAGACGCTTAGCACCCAGCCACCCACCCCCTCCCTCCCTCCCCCACCCAAAAAAACGACGACAAAATAAGTTCACGCTTCCACGTTCCGGATTGAAATATCTGGCAGCCCCAAGAAAAATCTTCCTTCTCCACCGTCCCCTTCCGCGCCCAGATTGCTCAAATCCCTAATTCGCCGCCAACCCAAGCAAAGTTTGAATCGCCCCTCGTCTCGTCTCTTTCCCCACCTCTGTGCCGGACGGCGATGATGAAGATGACGGTCGCACTTCACCACCGCACCAGAGCTACCTCATCTACGCCCTCGTCCATCGCACCGGGTGGTCCACCGACAATGTCGGCTGCCGCAACCGACGTGCCTCATAGACACCGACTTCCACCGCATTAGGTGCACTTCACCGACGCCGTCGCCCACCTCACCGGGGCTACTTCACCGAGCACATCGTCGCACCTCCGGCCCCAAGGCCATTGGGGCTACACCAACGGTCTCGTCCATCGCATCGTAGCGCTTCGCTGCCACTCAAGATCTGCATTCGTGTGCGGCCAGCCAACGCCAGCGCATCACCCTCAACGGCTCTGAAGTGACCCACACTCTAGCTAGGTGAGCATGCCCAAACACCGGCCCGAATTAGGTATCCACACATCACTCCCTTGTGCACTGTTTCCATGATGTTTGGATATCCTTTCACTGCTCTCTTAGCTTACACGCCTATGCAACTCTGACTTTAACTCTTATTTCCTTTGGAAATATCATCTGAAACAAGAAAAACCATTTTTTAGCGAAGCATGACGGCGCTACGGGATCTGGTACACATCCTGCACACCCATATAACCATGTAAGTATCTGTCCTCCGGTAAAACATCAAGGTCGATTCCTCTTATTTGATCAACCATTCGTCGTGTCAAAAATGCAGAGGGGGATGCAAGGAGCACAAGGCCTGCACATCCAAGCAAGTGGTGACATGGACTTGTACATGGAACATCCCAAGCGCAAGGAGAGCTGCAGTGAGCCTGTACAACGAGCTGGTGTAAGTCCGTGCATTTCATTTAATTCGTACTGGCCTGCTTGTATGATTTGTGTGCGAAGTGGCGGATCCACGAATTCAAGTTACCAGGGGCGACCATTTAACTTAAAAAATACGAAGGCACTTGCACTCCGGAAATCAACATAACTTGAGAAATGTGAAGCTACATGCACTTTGAAAACCAGCTAATGATCCAAAGTAGTTCAGATTATAAAACACTAAATGATGTAAGCACCAAAAAACACAAACTGCAACATGGTGTACTAGGACTACTAACATTGTCTGTACCTGCTTGAATTATTCGTTCTCTGGCTGAAAATATTGAAGTGTAATTGCACCTATAACCAGTGCGCAAATTGCATTTCAATATATCTATCCTGCACAAGTATGCCAATAGTTTCAAACAATGGATTAGAAAAGTATTTATGCTATGTTGTCATGATACGTGGACTTTCTGGTAGATGGCCTCGACGTTTCCTCAAGCCATGAAAATGTACTATAATTTGCTTGTCATCAATGCCTGCAAATCTCTATGTCTCTCACAACATAGCAGATCATCATTAGACACTATATGTTCACCACCAGGAGCATGTAAAATGTTTGCATCAAATCCTTCATTAGCAGTCTGTTCATTAGACACTTCAGGCTCAAGAACAACATGAGCTTGTATGTTTGCACCGGAAACATGATTATATAAATCAGATTTAGTCAGTTCGGTATTGATTGGTGGAGATATAAAATAAGCAGAAATTGGTTTCATTTTCTCATAGATTCCCTACATACAAGCAGTTTTACAACACCGTCAGGTTTAACTATAGCCAGAGATTGAACAGTTGAATTAGATATAATCAGGGATGTGATGTACCTGCTCGTTGCACATGCTGCTCTTGCAAGCTGCGACTGTCCGTTTGCGGAAGCTCGATGCCATGCCCGTGTTGCCGCCGCTGCCTCCCACTCAGGGTACACCTAGTGTTGGATCTACATCTTCTTGTCCTTCCATTCGCTTTAAGCCCGGCGACCACCATCCAATGAGGGTGCGAGGAAGTGCTATCTCGATCTGTCCAGTGACGGCTAGGTTAGGATAGAAGCATACTGGAGGCTAGAGCGAACGAATTGGGATTTTTCCCACTGTCGATTGATATGGGAGGCGCTCGTTTGGGCCGCGAGCCTGCTATAGGGCCTGCCTTGCACTTACGTTATTCGCCCATCCAAATTGAAATGTTTTTCTTCATTTTTACATTGCCTTCTCGTGCGTTGGGATGAACAAAACTAGCCTGGGCTACCTGGACGACTCAAACTAGGTGCACACTTTCCAGCCACCCGAGGCGACAGCCCATACCAGCCCCTATGGTGGCGTCGCCCCGTTTTGCGTGTATGATTGGGGTAGTGAAAAATATTCCAGTGGCGCATTTGATTTACCCATAGAATGGTTGAATTGCTTGTTTCTATGAACTGAGTTCGCCAATAATGTGAAGGATGCCAGCCTTTTCATCCTAGTGTAGACTGCTTAGATCTCGATATGTCAAATGTAATCGCATGAAATATACAGTAAAAGCCAGTGTGATGTGTTTGGCTACAACTAGTCTGACTACACATCCTCATATAACATATCAAGGACGCACCATCTTACCAGATTAACCATTCGACTTACCAATGCAGCGTGGGAAGAAATAAGTATTGGGACTGTGTATCCAAGCAATTGATGCCATGGACTCCTTCGTAGAACCTTGTAAGCAAAAAAGAAGTTGCAGTGTGCCTGTACAAAGAGCTAGCGTAAGTTCAGTTACCTGCTTCTCGGAATTTTAGTTAGCCATTTATTGCAAAATTGTTCAACTACGTTGCTTGGCTTAATTTAGTTTGCTACTGATTACATAATGCCATAGCCTGTTAATCCTATTATACACTGCGCCTATCTATGTGTTTGCCTGAACTTAAATAGCTACTTAAGCACGTAGATAGCTGGTCATATGTACTTCTAGGGTGCAGCAGAATTCACGTGTAATTTACGTTCTAATACCCTGTTTGTTTAAATGGTTTTCTGTTATCACTTGTTGCACTAGTAATGTTTGCATGTTCATAGATAGACAACTGTCAGGTTTATATGAGGAACACCGTCTTTTTAACTTATATATGTGTTGGAATCATTTTGCTTACATCAAAGAAATTTACAGATGTCTGTGTTGCTGGTAAACGGTACCGACTTGTTACTTTAATACATTGCCAAGAACTTGTTAGTTTTACTAGTTCATGTGTAATTAAATACGTTGCCAAAACCGGTTTGTTTTACTAGTTTGATAGTAGTTTTTTATGGCTGTTGCAAAACTTTATTTATTGATTGCTAACATTCAAGTTTGCAGGATCCAACTAAAACTTCGTTTGCATAATAGGTATGTTTTCAGAAACTTCCTTGTTTACCTGGTTTGCTGCTGTAACTTGTTGCTATAATCATCTTACCAACTTCAAGTTTTCAGGATCCAATTGGAAGTTCAATTGCACAGTAGGTACATTTTCAAAAATATATTTGTGTAACAGGTTTGCTGCTGTAACTTGTTGCTCTAATCAAGTTACTGACTACTCAACTTTTCAGGATCCAAGAGAAACTCCAATGCCACAACAGGTTCTTTTTGCAAAACTTGTTTGTTTAACTGCTTTGCTACTGCAACCGGTTACTCTAATCACGTTACTGGCTACCCAACTTTTCAGGATCCAAGAGAAACTCCAATGGCACAACAAGTACCTTTTGCAAAACTTGTTTGTTTAACTGCTTTGCTGCTGCAACAACTGGTTACAATGATGTTAATAACTACTTTTCAGCATCCAATTGAAACTCTTTAATTCCTTGTTTGTTTAACTGTTTTGCTCTTATAACTCCCAGTTGAGATGTTTTGCTAACTTCAACTTTTCAGAATCCAATCGGAACTTTAATGGCAAAACAGGTTTGCCCAAGGTCAAAGAGCGAGGTCCCCATGGACGTTGTATCATCCCGCAGCAGTGGCACCGGCCCAATCGTGCATCATGAATTGCCAAATACTAATGCTCTAGAGGCTAAACTAGTGGTAGAAAGAGATTTTGCTTCTGCACTTAGAGATGAAGTTGACATGTTGAGGAAGCAAACGTCGCAATCACAAGCAGTACTCTAGACAACCATTAAATATTTGGTGGATTTCAAAACGAAGCAAGCTGAGACTGACCGCATTGTTAAGGTCCTGAAGGAAAAAAGGGAATTAAATTCCCACTTGGTAAATCATAGGTGAAATGTTGTTTCCATTGTTGAATAACCTTTGTGTTCTTTGTTCATGTAATCGATCAAACCATTTGTTTTAGAGATCATGTAATAATTGTTTTTTGTTTTTTGGTCTGTAATTTTATTTGAGCACAAGTCTGTATTAATTGATAAGACTTAGAGACATTTCATTTTGATTGCTGTGCCAGACCTACAAATATACCAATCGGGCTGATTGTGCATTCATCAATAATAGTAGTATAAATGGACCATAAGTGGCACGCATCGGAAAGGGCCAAGATGTTGTACTAACTTCACTAAAAAAAGGATGCTCTTCTGGCAAAAAAAATACAGCGGCCTGGCTTATGTATGTTAGTTGATATTATTGATCCATATCTATAAGTGTTTATATGTCTGTTAGTTTTGTACATTCTTGGTTCATTGACTCGTATTTGAATCTTGATACATCGCTTGTGTACATATCTAAATGGGAGTACAGCGTGTGACATTTGAGTTGGACATAAAGTGTTCCAAATATTCGAATTCACCTTAAACTGGATTCTAGCTTTTGAATTTGAGTATCGGCATTTGTAAATCATATTCATATATGAGAGTGGAATACATCTTTGTCGTACTTTTGAAGATATATAAAAACACATAGAATGATTTATAAAGATTCATATAGGAATACAAAATGGATTCGAATTTAGTTGCCAGGGTAAACATGGATGCTTATTGTCCCAAAATTCAAAAGAAAAGGCAAAATGTCCACTCCCACGTCTACTGCCTGAAGCCAAGTGTTTGGGAGATGGAAATTACTATCTACCCCTTACACGGACAATCCATCGGCCGATTTCCACTGCTCTCAATAGGGGTAGGTTAGTAACTTCAATTAGACGTGACACGACCGCCTCTAAGCCCATTCCGACATGGTGGGCGCCAAAAATGGGCGGCAAAACACATTTGATTCAATCTCGTCCGAAAGACCTCTATTTCTCCCCCCATTTCCCCATTCATACACGGTGGGCGGCAAAATAAACTCGACTCAGCCAAAATCGATGTAGAAAAATATTTTCAATAGGGGCAGGTTTGTAACTTCACTCATACATGACACAAACGCCCTACCTGTCAGCCCCATTCATACACTGTGGGTGCCAACCATTGGTGCCAAAACACCCTCTCCTCGCCCGAAATCGCTCCAGGCAAATATTGGCAAGATGCGAGATTACCGTCCTATCCCCGACGGGACATCCAAATTTTAAACGGGGGCTAAGTTCGTAACTTTCCCATAATTTAGACAGGCGCGTCCCAAAAACATGGTTCCCCGTACCTCTCCCTCCATTTTCCCATTCATACAACGTCCGCGCTAGAACACCATCCCCACACCAGCCTCCTCCGTCCGCCACCCCATCTATCGCCGCAGTCCTCCACTCCATCCATCGCCACCGTCCTCCACCATGCTGGACCGCCTACTAAGACCGCGTCGTCCACTGCTAGAGATGGACGTTTGTCATCCACGGCGATGGACCAAGAGCCTTGCATCGCGTCCTCTCACTTCATTGGCGCCGTCGTTGAGGGAGTCCTGGACTAAGGGGTCCTCGGGCGTCCGGCCTGTTAGCCATGGGCCGAACTGATGGGCTGTGAAGACACAAAGACCGAAGACTGCACCCGTGTCCGGATGGGACTCTCCTTGGCGTGGAAGGCAAGCTTGATGACCAAATATGTAGATTCCCTTCTTTTTAACCGACCTTGTGTAACCCTAGATCCTCCTGGTGTCTATATAATCCAGATGACTTAGTCCAGAGGATAGACTCATTATCATAGTCATACAGGCTAGACTTCTAGGGTTTAGCCATTACGATCTTGTGGTAGATCAACTCTTGTAATACTCATATTCATCAAGATCAATCAAGCAGGAAGTAGGCTATTACCTCCATAGAGAGGGCCCGAACCTACGTAAACATCGTGTCCCCTGTCTGCTGTTACCATCGACCTTAGACGCACAGTTCGGGACTCCCAACCCAAGATCCGCCGGTTTTGACATCGACATTGGTGCTTTCATTGAGATGGTAAGCCTTGGCAACGAAGATTTTATCGTGCCTGAGGAACCTCTCGAGAAGGAGTGCTTCAAGCGCCAGCCAATAGCCACCGCAAGGAGCCTAAAAAAGAAGCAGCATCAGCTTCAAGCTAACCAAGATCTGCTCGTCGACAGGTGGACTGATGTCCTGGCAGCCGAAGAATATTGCGTCAGACGCCCAGCCAAGAGTTACCGAAAGCGAAGCTTGATACCTCAGTTCGATGAATAGGCGCTGGAGCCCATACCTCCTTCGCGTAATGCGGCCGGCCGAACACTACGCGGTCGGGACAGTGCGGTGGACCGACCACCTCGTGGTCGGGATAGAGTGACAATTGAAGACGAATAGCAGCCCATCCCAACACCAGAGAAAAATAGAGACAAAACAGTTCGGGGTCATACATACGACCTCCGGCAAACCCTGGATAGCAGAACAGGATACACCCGATCGATTTATGGATCGCGGGGACGTTCTTCGACACGTGATGATGGCTACCTATTTGGACGTGACAAACCTAGTAACACCCGGGCCGACAACCGTAGACGGACTCCATCGGAGCTACGTCCCGATGCAGCCCGATATAGAGGCGCCGCACACCCTCTTTGCTTCACTGATGAAGTAATGGATCACGAATTCCACGAAGGGTTCAAACCCATGAATATTGAATCATACGACGGAACTACTAATCCCGCGGTATGGATCGGGGACTTTATCCTCCACATCCACATGGCCCACGGAGACGACCTCCATGCTATCAAATACCTCCCACTAGAGCTCGGCACTGGTTAAACAGCCTGCCTGAAAACTCTATTGGCAGCTGGGAGGACTTGGAAGAGTCCTTCCTCGATAACTTCCAAGGTACATATGTCCGGCCACCAGACGCAGATGACTTAAGCCACATAGTTCAGTAGCCCGGGGAGTCAGCCAGGAAGTTCTGGACTAGGTTCCTAACTAAAAAGAACCAGATCGTTGACTGGCCCGTAGAAAGAATACAGCAAGTGACACGGGCACCTCCGAGGACAAAATAGCAACGACAAGCTCTGACGCAACAGACACAAACGCCGAAGTAATGGTGACAACACCAATGACACGACAGTCAATGCCGGATGCAGTGGTTCCAAGTCCGGTTAGAGGAAGAAGCCATATAAAAGAAACAATCAGGGACCATCAAGCTTGGATCGCATACTCGATCGTCCGTGCCAAATCCATGGCACCTCTGATAAACCAGCCAATCATTCAAACAGAGATTGTTGGGTTTCTAAACAGGCCGGCAAGTTAAATGCCGAGAACAAAGAAAAGGGATCACAAAGCAAGGACGATGACGAGGAGCTCCGGCAACCGAACACAGGGGGACAAAAGAAGTTTCCCCCCAGGTCAAATCGGTGAACATGATATACGCTACACACATCCCCAAGAGGGAACGCAAGCGCACACACAGGGACGTTTATGTGATAGAGCCAGTCGCCCCAAAATTTAATCCTGTGTCGTCGTGCCCGATCACTTTTGATTGACGGGACCACCCGACCAGTATCCATCATGGCGGTTCAGCCGCATTGGTCCTTGACAAAATAATCGACGGATTCCACCTAACGCAATTCCTTATGGACGGCGGCAGCAGCCTGAACCTGCTCTACCAGGATATTGTGCGCAAAATGGGCATTAACCCATCACGGATCAAGCCCACAAAGACCACCTTTAAAGGAGTCATACCAGGTGTAGAGGCTCACTGTACGGTCTCAATCACGCTAGAACTTGTCTTCGGATCCCCGGACAACTTCAGAAGCGAGGAGTTAATCTTTGGCATCGTCCCTTTTCGCAACGGCTATCACGCACTGCTCGGACGAACCGCATTTGCTCGATTCAATGCAGTGCCTCATTATGCCTACCTCAAGCTCAAGATGCCTGGGCCACGCGGCGTCATAACAGTTAACGGAAAAACGGAACACTCCCTCTATATAGAAGAGCACACTGCCGCCTTAGCAGCAGAAGTACAGAGCGCCCTTCTTAAGCAGAACCTTAATTCGGCGGCCAAGCTCCCGGACACTGTCAAGAGAGTCCAGACCATCCTGCAGCATGATAGCGTGGCTCGACAGGAGCTTGATTAGCAATTCGGCCTCCGTCCCAGTCCCATTCAGGTGGCGGCACTAGTACCGCGCATACATAATTACGCACTCAAAATTCCATGTGCATCGACGGTGGCATAGCTAGTTTGTGATCCACAGTGCGGCTCAACCGGCACCGGATACACATATACTTTCACTTTTACTTTTCCCTTTCAGGCCTCAATCATGTAGGCCCCATTCGATGGTCGGATCATGGGTCCTCTCGAAGGACAAGTACACCAAGGTGGCAAGAAACACATACATATGGGGGACTTCTCTAGGTGGTTTTGTTAAACGATCACTCTACTTGTTTTTCAAGACCCACATGCAGCCCTCCCTTGGTTTTCGCATGTTAAATTGCCTGTTACTCATCGCACTACTTGTATCAAATGCACCTTGACGTATTAATCAAATTACAATGGAAACAGTTCGTGGCCCGAGCTTTAGGGCCCTAGCCTATTATTTTTGCACCGTCTTTGTTTTCCTTTCTTTTTATTTCTTTCCCCCCTGTGGGTAACCTTATCAGGTAACACCCGTACACTTTGGTACGCTTCATATTCGCCAGGGGCTTCATAGCGCCCCACAACATGGCAACAAAAGTCCGAACACTTTATACAGTATCGTTCGGCACCCCGAATTTAGCATTATATGCATTGGCTCTGAATCATGTCTTTGGTCAATAGTTGGGTTGTCCCGCTCCTGTGCTTGCTACCTTACATTCCGCTATATCGGCTAAGGTAGTAAAGGGAGAATGCGATTGTGCCCTGGTTTATCCAAAGGAGCACCTCAGTAGAGAAAGCCGAAAACTGTCTGTCATGATACGGCGAGAGCCGGTCAGCTGTTCGGAGGTTGCAAATCGTTGGATATTTCTCCCGCATTACGCGAAGGGTCGGTACTTCCCGATCAGACGCTCATAGCACTTTGGTTCGGACACTAGGGGCTGCGCCCATGTTTTATTGTAAAACTCCTATGGCTAAGTGAGGGCGTTCAAGCCGCATAGTCTGATTGCCTGGTTCGTTGCGCTAAACAACTCCTTCATGGACCATATAATTGGATCAAGATTGTTTAGATTCCATCCCGAACACCCCCATACTACCTACGTGGGGGCAGAATCCGATGACTGGCCAACTCTCAGATTTCATACAACACGACCGCACAGGAGGAAAAAATTAAAACATAACAAACATTATAGTTGAAATCGACTTTGTTTCGTCATACAAGGCAAAGATAACATGAATGTATTCATTCGAAAATAATGTCTTGCCCACACTGCGTTGCTACAATGCGAGACCCCTCCAGGACGTCTCCAATATATCGCTCGGGTTTGCGGTGCTCCTTGCCCTCGGGCGGCCCTTCGGTCGCTAGCTTGACGGCGTCCATCTTCGCCCACCACACCTTGACATAGGAGAAGGCCAGGCGCGCGCCCTTGATGCAGATGGACCGCTTGACGGTGTCCAGCCGAGGACAGGGATCCACCAGCCGCTTCACAAGGCCGAAGTAACTGCTGGGTATAGCTTTGGCTGGCCACAGCCGGATTATCAAATCCTACATGGCCAGTTCAGCCACCCTGTGCAGCTCGACCAGCTGCTTTAGCTGACCGCTGAAGGGCACCGGATGTTCTGGCGCAAGATATTGCGCCTAGAACAGCTTCTCCGTGGAGCTCCCTTCTGCGGCTTGGAAAAACTCCGCGGCGTCGGACACACTACATGGCAGATCAGCAAAGGCTCCTGGAGAACTCCGAATCCTGGTTAGTAAAAGATACTTCCTCCTTACATATTTTCTTTGCATACTAAACGCCTTACCCGCCGCGATCTTCCTGGCCAATTGGATCTCCTGGAGGGCGCCTTGGGCTTCAACCCGGGCCGCTTCCGTGCTTTGACGAGCCTTGGAGAGTCCGGTCTCTCAAGTCGAAACATTGCCCTCCAGGGTCTCTGTCGGATGTGGGGTTCCGGGAAACCCTTAAGGTTCGAACTCTGGGGTGCACGCGAAGTCTTTCCCTCCTACCGATCTACGCCCTAGCTCGCTAAGATCTCGCGGACGAACTCGACGAACTCACAACACAGAAAGACACGAGATTTATGCTGGTTCTGGCCACCGTTGTGGTGTAATACCCTACTCCAGTGTGGTGGTGGTGGATTTCCTCTTGGGCTGATGAAGAACAGTACAAAGGGAAGAACAGCCTCCTGAGGTTGAGGTGTTCTTGTGGCCAGGGTAGGCTCTCGATCAGATTGGATCAAGCTAAGATGAGATGGTGGCTAGCTCTACTTATATAGGCCCTGGTCCTCTTCCCAAATATTGAGCGGGAAGGGAGCCAACAACGGCGGGCAAATTTGAAGGGGGACAGCTAGTACAAGCTATCCTGACAAATGCGGTCTTCGCCTGCGAAAGGCTCTGGTGGTGACGCCGTCTTGGGCTCCACGATGACCTCCATCTTGCCGTCCTTCTGGTCTTGGTCTCATTGCACCGATATGGCAACCTTTGCCTAATGCCTCGGTACTCCTCGCCTGCACTGGCCTCCTTAGCACCAAAGAGGAAACAAGGACGCTGCATGCACTGGCGCCCGCCGGGCGCCCGCCTAGTGCCGATCGTCATGGCTCACATTACGAGAGCCTCGTGAGGTTTGCCCCGCCTTGATATCTCCGCTCCTCGTGAGCTTGCCTGACTAGGCCGCTCCTGAGGAGGTCTTGCGTCGTCCACCTCGCGAGGCTTTTCCCCTCGCGAGGGTCTTGGATGCCTTGTTGATGAAGATGGGCCGTACGGCCTGCTAGCTTAGCCATGCCGTGGGCCGCAGGCAGGCAAGTCTGGGGACCCCCGTTCCCAGAACGCCGACAGTAGCCCCCGGGCCCAAGGTCCGATCGGGCTTGGCTTCACGGCGAAGCCAAGGGTCAAGTACGGAGCACTGCGGGCCCCAAAAGCCCGCGGCCTCGGTTGCCGCGTGGCGGTTGATTGGATGTGGGTGTCTCCGCTTCCCCACGCTGCCTCAGCAACTACTTGACCTGACAAAAGGCTGGCGCAGGCAGTACTTGCCTTCATTGCTTCTTCCTCGCCTTGCTCCAGATCCCCTTTCTCACTCCTCGCCATCGCTACCTCAGACCTGCTCCAATCTCGCTCCGCATCTGCGACCCATGGCGCCACGCAAGGTCAGGACTTCGTCAGCGCCGGCTTGGTATGAGTCGGCTCTTGAAGCGCCCACCGTCACGGAGAAGAGCCTCGCCTCCGTGCGCCTGCTAACGACGGGTGAGAACAATGAGTGGGGGGAGACCGAGCTCCGGCTTGCCTCCGACGTGCCGGAGCCTGAGGAAAGCACCTTCTTCCCCTTCTTCTTGAGTAGTGTTGCCGTCGGGTTGGTTCCTCCCTTCTCCGATTTATTTTATGAAGTCCTCGACCACTACGGGCTGCAGGCGTCCATCCCAACTCTGTGCTCCTCCTGTCCATCTTCGCCTACTACTGTGAGGCGTATCTGGGCGTGATGCCATCCATGGCGCTCCTGCGCCATTTCTTCTTCCTCCGTGTCAGCGAGGGGCACATCTCCGGATGCGCTAATTTCATCGCATACGGCAAGGCCAACTCGATCTCGAGCACCGGGAAGAGGGCTGACAACATTCGATCCAAATGGGTCATGATGGATGCCAAGCGCGTCGATCCGCGTCTGGTGTTGCCAAAAGTGGCGCCCTTTTCCAACGGGGGGTGGCCAAAGGCGGAGCTTGCCGATGAGCGGGCATCGTTGGTGTTGGGGCAGATGATGACCGACTTGAAGCCGGGCAACGCAAAGGCAGCCAAGGTGACGGGGGTCATGCTCCTGAGGGATTTCTTGACTCTGCGAGTTGCCCCGCTCCAGGCGCGCGTGGGCCCTCTGTGGGAGCTTGAGGCCGCCTGAGGCCGGGGCCCTGCCTGACGATGAATTGGCCGCTGTCCTGCGTCTCATAGTTGGGGACAACCAGGAGTACCCGCAAAGCGCCTTCGTTCCCCTGTGCCAGCGTAGGGACCGGGAGGAATTCGTCGCCTCCAGGCCGACCTTTGACACGCGCGGGCTGGTGCCGCCGGCGCTCCCGGGAGCCCCTGCGGCACCAAAGCCGGTGGAGGTGTCCTCTGGCGAGTCCCGTGGGGAGGGGGAAGAGGAGGTGGACTCGGAGAAGACTCTTGAAGAGTGGGGGAGACTTCCCCTCTGAGCAAGGCCGAGATCCTCCGCGCCCTTCCTGACGATGCCGAGGCCGACGCCAGCCAGGATGAGAGGGAGCAGCCCCTCATCCCGATGAGGGGTAGGTCGTCGCTGGTGCCTCGTGATGCCGCCTCCGTCCCGACACCTCCTGGGGCTGGCTCCAGCCCTGCCTCCGCACCGCCTGACGCTACCGGGGCCCGAACACCTGCTCCTCAGGTCCCGATGCTGTCAGGCTTCAAGCCCCCCAAGCGGAAGTATGTCGCGGTGGATCGGTAAGTGTCTTAAGCTTCGCCTTGTCCCTATTTGTACTTGTCATTTCCTGATGCTCGCCCTTGGTTGATCAGGCCGACGCCTTCGGCGAAGAAGAGGAAGGAGGATGCAGCGGCCGTGCCTCCTTCCGTAGAGAAAGGAGGCAGAAGCGCCCGCATCTCCCCAGCCCAGTCATCCTCGCGGGGCCAAGAGGAACGTCACTGTGTGGAATCAGCCCCCATGGCCCCGCTGGCTCTGGAAGTGCTGGCACCTGGTGCGGCTGATGAGGTCCCAGCTGCTCCGGAACCCGCGATCTCCCAGGCCCTGGTGACAATGTTGCCTCCTCCCAATGCTGCACCACCACTCCCTGGTTCTTTTGCTCCTGCTGCTATTCTGGAACGTGCTCTTTTTGAGATGACCCAGTCGCAGGCAGATCTCCTGGGCGTGGACCCACGCCTGGTGGCCGGGCACCTGGAGCTGGCCTCTGGCTGGCTTCACTCCGACTTGGCGGTTCGCGCGGCGCTGGGCCAGGCTACTGCGGCTTCCGAGAAGGAGAGGCAAAGTGCCGCCAATGCTGCAGTCGATCGTGAGGCGGCGCTGAAAGACGCCAAGGCCGCCCGTGACCGCTGCCAAGTGCTGAAGGACAAGTTGCAGAACCTGCACGACAAGTACGCCGATGAAGCGCGTGGCCGCTTGGAAAAGGAGGAGGAGGTGAAGGCCCGGGAGGAGGCCGTCAAGAACCATGATGCTGAGCTGGTGGAGTTGGGGAAGAAGCAGGCCGCCGAGCGCAACCGGTTGGAAAAGTTGGAGCGGAAGGTGGAGGCGAGGGAGGCCGATCTTGATGCCAAGGCGCGAGTCCTGGCCGAAGACCACGTGGCCTTTGCCGATCTCGAGAAGAGATCTCGCAAGGCACTGAAGATGCTCTACGAGCACGGCCTGGAGAAGTCGCTGGCCACCGACGAGGACGGCCCCGCCCGGTTGCTTCCTCTCTTGGTGAAGGCGCTCGAGGAAGTCGTTGACGGCATCGGTCCTATGGCGGAGGAAGAGGCTCGCGTCCTATCTTAAGCTGCATTGACCCGCGTTTTCAGCCACTTGCACCTTCGCGACCCCAACGCTCGCCTTGAGGAGCTGCTGGAGCCCGTGGCTGAGGATGATGGCGAGGCCGCCGCCGCAGCTGTGCAAGGTCAGGTGGAGGCCCTGCTGGAGAAGTTCCGCGGCTTTGCCTCCTCACCCTTGTCTGGTGATGTCGCCGACCCTGCGGATGGTGGTGCAGGTGAAGGCATCGCTACCCGGGATGGAATACCTTCTGCGGGCGACGGCGGTGTCTAGGGGTGACCTACAGCTAGTTTCTTGTTTTGTTCCTGCACCATGCATCAGGCCTCGTGAAGGCGTTTAGACTTTTCATTTGATATTGTGAGGACAATATGTTTGTAATATTGGCTTCGAGATTTTGAGACTTTCTTCCTATCCTCTTTGTGTTCTGCGTCGGCAGAGCCCGGCCCGGCACATACCTCAACCGCCATTGGGCCGACCGGAAACCAGGACGGACCAAGGAGTGAGGGGCTACGTGACCAGTTAGGCTCCTGAGTTGCGATGCTCAGGAGTCCCCCTTGATGCGCTAATAGCTTATAGGGAGAGTACGCGAGGATAGATTAATGTTCTACGTTGGCAGAGCCCGGCCCCGCGCATACCTCAACCGCCATTGGGCCGACCGAAGACCAGGACAGACCAAGGAGTGAGGGGCTACGTGACCAGTTAGGCTCCTGAGTCGCGATGCTCAGGAGTCCCCCTTGATGTGCAAACAATTTCCGTACCTGCCCTCGCCGAGGCCTCGGGAGGGGTGCGCGACGCCCAGGTCCGGGAGACCTGGTTGGGTAGCGTGCGCTTGGGTGTGGCCCGAGCACAGCCCCCGTGCCCAGCCCTCTCGCGCGGCTCTCCTGAGGGGAGGCGTTGCGGTGAGGCCGGACGCTGAGCTCTGTGCTCCCTGAGGTTGGTACGACCGTGGGGCCGCCCTTAGTTGTTTATCACCAGCGCGGAGCATAGTGCTTCCGCTTGTGCACGGGCATAGCCGCTCCTCGGCAGTGTCGACGGCTAGCGCGGAGCATGGTGCTTCCACTTTTGCGTGGGATGGGGGCCCCTCCGGGAGGAGCCCCCGGGGCATGTACAGCCCCGCCCTAACACGTGGCTTGCATGGCAGGGCTGCGAGGTGTATCTGGGCACTCGTGAGCCAGCGCGGGACTCACGAGGCCCTACCTAAAGGCGGGTTGCGCTTGGTCTTGAGTCTGTATGTTCCTGCAAATCGGTTAGGTGCAAGCGCTCTACGTCCTCAGGTCCCGACCCTCGAGCGAGCTCAGCTGCCGCTGGTATGCCAGGTCGCGATACCGTGGTCAAGGCCAGGGGTGAGGGCTGGAGAGCCAGTAAGAGCTCCTGAGTCGCGATGCTCAGGAGCCCCCCTTTTAACGCGCAAGTGAATTGCACGGGGTGAATGGACCCGCAGCGGGTGGCGATCGAGCAGGTGATAACCGTAGGCAGGTTAAGCAGGGAAGGCAAATCAGCTTGGGTAAATGTAGGAAGATACATACCACTGGGTCTGGCCCGAGCGGCTTGGGGATGATGCAGCCCGAGGGTCGCCCCCAGCAAGGTAAGCTAAAGACATAAGAAAAAGGGATACATGCCACAGGGACGGACCCATGCGGCCTGGGAATAATGCAGCCCGAGGGGCGCTCCCAGCTGAACGAGCTTGGAAAATGTCACCTGGTTCTGTAGACGAAGTAGAGTTGGAGCGGCTGAAGGCACGCGTGGAAGGAGTGCCTCCTCACGAACCACCAGGCCCTGAGCCTCGGGAGGCTTTGGGGGCTCGGGAGGTTCCCTGAAGACTGTCTCCATCTCTTCCAAGACGGCGTGGTACCTGGCCTCCTGAGCCGCCAGGATACGCCGCATGTTGCGCTGATAGGCTGACGCCACGCTCGGCAAGCCAAAGGGCATGCGAACGTAGCTGTGTGGTGGACACTCGCAACGGCCCACACGCGAAGGCCAGAAACGCTCCTGAGATGCGGCCCTGTTGAGCCCTGGGACGTCGATGCAGACACGGTGCCCAGCATCTTCGCCTGGATGGGGAGCTGCGCCTCGTGAGCGGCTGTCGCCGTGCATGGCCCTTGCGTCTTGCAATTCCTGAGTGGTCTCGGTGATGAACTCCTGAGGGGTGGGCACTCCTTGCCCTGTGTTCTCCTGAGGGAAACGTGCCGCGAAGCACGTCTCCAAGTGGTGCCCAAGCGCCTCCCTCGTGAGGTTGGCAAGGTCTGAGGCCCTGCAGAAGAGAGCCCACGAGCCCTGCCCGAGGAGGGCGCTGGGTGCGCCTTCCTATGCGATGGAGGGAGGCGCTCCTAGAGCGGGCGCTGATCCTGACGAGGCTCCAGCTGCGTCGCCACCCTCCTGAGGTTCGGCACGGCGCTGCTGCTTCTTCTTCTTGGCGAGGGCCTCAGGAGGGCCCTCGCTCCTGCCGTCGGGGTCGTTGATTGCTGCAGCTTGGAAGGCGCGCTCAAGGGAGCACATCGCATCTCTCTCTTCACATGGGACCGTGATGATTCCTCCGCTTCCTGGCATCTTGAGGACGTTGTAGCCGTGATGGGTGACTGCCATGAACTTGGCCAGGGCCGGATACCCGAGGATGGCATTGTACGGCAGGCGGATGTGCGCGACGTCAAAGTCGATGAGCTCGGTGCGGTAGTTCTTGCGCTCTCCGAAGGTGACAGGCAGGCGGACCTGCCCAATCGGTGGGGTGGAGCCGTCGGTCACTCCTGAGAAAGGCTTGGTAGGCAGGAGCTGCTCGTATGGCACTTGGAAGTTGTCGAACGTGTCGATGGACAGGACGTTGAGCCGTGCGCCGCCATCGATGAGGGTCTTTGTAACCTGCACATTGCTGATGACTGGGGAGCACAGCATCAGGAGAGCGCCAGCGGTGGCCGCGCACTTGAGCTTATCGGCTGAGTTGAAAGTGATGGCGCATTGGGACCACGTGAGCGGGCGCGTGGCCTCGAGCTTGGGGAGCACCGCGTTCACTTCGCGAGCGAACTGTTTGAATATGCGCTGAGAGGCTGGGGCCTGGGCACCACCCAAGATGTAGGTGATTGCACGCGGCTCCTGGAAGCCCCCAGCCCCCTTGTCGTGATGGTGGTCGTCGTTCCTTCTTGGTGGCGGCAGTGCACTACAAAAAAAAAGACACATCCGTGACATTTGGGCCAAACGAATTTTTTTTCTGTCATACATACGACACTTCTATGACGATAATTGTGACAAAACCCGGTACCACCATAGATGTGGTGGGCTCCTACTTCTATGACAAAAAATCATGACAAAAAATGGGCTTTTCGTCCTGGGCGGGCCGGAGACGCAGCTGCATGACATTCTTTGGGCCGTCCATGACGGAAAAAACCGTGGTAGAAGCGAGGGCGAGGAAAATTTCGGGAAGTTCCCGGTTACGGTGGGAGGTCGGGGGCCGAGCGATGCGCGTTTCTCTCGTACACGTATGCGCGTGTGTGCGAGGCGTTGGCTCTAACTGAACCCGAGCAAGGCGTTGGGCTCTAACTGAACCCAAGCGATTGCACTGCATGCTACGCGTTACTGAACCCGAGCGATCGATCGATGGCTGTTAACTGAACCCGATCGAGCGATTCCTTCGCTACTGCTGCTAACTGAAGCCGATCGATGCTGCCTCTGGGATGAACAGTGAGTGTTGTGGGGGGGTTTGGATGAACAGTGGGCGGTGGCGTTGCCTCTGGATGAACATGACCCCGTGGTGTGGTGCAGGGCTGGATGAACAGTAGACGGTGGAGGGGTGCCCGTGGAGGGGTGGTTCAATAGGACCCCGTGGTGTGGAGGGCTGGATGAATAGTAGACGATGGAGGGGTGCCCGTGGAGGGGTGGTTGAACAGTAGCCGGTGGAGTAGCGCGCGGTGGAGGCTGGATGAACAGGAGCCCGTGGAGGCTGGAGGACGTCGACGGTGGAGATGAACAGTATCCTGTGGAGTCCCGTTTTGCGGTACGCCACACCCCTCCCGATGAACATGACCCCCGTTTCGACCGTAGGAGGTCCGTTTCGTCCGTTTTGCGGTATGCCACACCCCTCCCGATCAACAGGACCCCCGTTTCGACCGTAGGAGGTCCGTTTCGTCCGTTTTGCGGTACGCCACACCCCTCCCGATCAACAGGA
>NC_057799.1:212687887-212697104 GCF_018294505.1 Triticum aestivum
TACGCCACACCCCTCCCGATCAACATGACCCCCGTTTCGATCGTAGGAGGTCCGTTTCCTCCGTTTTGCGGTACGCCACACTCCTCCCCATCAACAGGACCCCTGTTTCGACCATAGGAGGTTAGTTTCCTCCGTTTTGCGGTACGCCACACCCCTCCCCATGAACACGACGCATTCCATTGCCTCCCCAGGAACACGACGCATTCCGTTGCCTCCCCATGAACACGACGACGACGTTGTTTCTCCGTTCCGACCCAACCATGTACACGAGCCCTGGCCGTACGTATGCGCGAGGAGGTGCTCGAGACCCCGCCTGTATGTACACATATGTGGCCGTATTTTCTTTCTTGCACCCTGGCCGCTGTACGTATGTGTACATGCTACGTGCGCGCCTCTACTACGACACGTACGCGCCTCTACTACGACACGTGCACGCCTCTACATCCACCAGTATATATGTACGTACACGTTCGCGACCAGAATGACAATGCTACGTACGCTTCGACTAGGTGGGTCCCGACTGTCAGGCACTTCCTTGCCTGCGAAGATGTAGCTGGTGGGTCCCAGCAGTCAGGGGGCGAATCGTTTTTTTTTGCCCGGAGGCACTTCCTTGTGTGCGAAGATGTAGCTGGTGGGTCCCAGCAGTCAGGGGCAAATGTTTTTTTCGTGAAATACGGTGGCCCGTCCGGTGGGTCCCCGTTGTTAGGTGAAGGAATAATTATTTTGCACGTAAAAAGGAGGCACTTCCTTGCTGCGGCTGTGGACCGAGCTGTCAACCTCTCCACGTACAGTCCACGTCCGATGGAAGCCGTTCCTTGACCACGTTGACCACGCCGCGCCGAGAGCACCAGGGTGGTGGACGACGGCGAGGCCTAGGAAGGGGACGACGCGGAGCCGGGGAAGACGCGGCAATGGATGCCCACGCGTAGAGGAGTATGAGGGTTCACTGGTTCGCTGCGGTGTGAGGCTGCCGTCGCCGCAGAATAACAGGGGGTGTGGGTGAGTAAAGGGATGGCCTGGCCAGCGGTGGGAGTAGTAGGGGGCGGTGAGGCCTCCGCCGCATCGCAGCCGGCCACGGGAGGCAGGAGCACGAGGCACGACCGGCGCTGCTTTGGGCGGCTGGAGCAAGAAGACCAAAGGTTGAAGAAGCACTACGGCCGTTGGATGGACATCGTACGGTCACTGGAGCTAGAATCGTGCATATTGACTGAGTTTCCAAAGCCCTCTGTCCCCGTCAACTTAGTAGGCCCACAAGTCAGCCTGGCACTATACTAGGTCCCAGCTAACACGGGGAGTATTCATTTTTTTGTGCGTAATAAGGAGGCACTTCCTTGCGTGCAAAGATATAGCTGGTGGGTCCGAGCTGTCAGCGGCGGTAACTTTTTTCGTGAAATACAGAGGCCCTTTCGGTGGGTCCCTGATGTCAGGTGGGGGAATCATTATTTTGCGCGTAATAAGGAGGCATTTCCTTGCGTGCCGCCGTGGACCCAGCTGTCGGCCTCTCCACGTACAGTCCACTTCAAATGCATGTCGGTCGTTGACCACGTTGACCAGGCCGCGCCGAGAGCACCAGGACGGTGGACGACGGCGAGGCCTAGGAAGGGAACGACACGGAGGAAGGGAAGTCTCGGCAGTTGTTTCCCACGTGTTGGGGAGTATGACTGTATGAGGGTTTACTGGTTCGTCTGCCGTCGCCGGAGAATAACAACAGGTATGGGTGAGTAGAGGGATGGCTAGGCCAGCGATGGGAGTACGGTGGGGCGGTGAGGCCTACGCGGCAGCAGAGCCGGCCGCGGGGAGGAGGGAGCAGGTAGTCTCGCCGGCGCTTGTTTGAGAGGCTGGAGTAGGAAGAGCAGAGATTGAAGAAGCACGAGGGCCGTTGGATGGCCATCAACAGTCACTACTTGTGCGTCAACCTTCTTTTTTAGGAAAGCCTCAAATCTTTGGAAAACAGCATACAGCCCATCCGCCATTATTTCTAATAATTTACAGCCCATTTGCTAATTATTAAGGTTTATTTTGGAGCCCATATTCTTTTTCTTAGCATCACATCCCATATTGTGGCTACGGTTAAAAAATTATACAAAATTTTGCATATTTCGGTGCGGTTCGAACTGTTTTTAATCCCAAAATTTTGACTCACATTCAAACTGATTTTAAAAATAAATGTATATCAATATAAAATCCAACAAATTCTCCACGCATAAAAATTAATGTAATTTAAAATCTCAAAATGAAAAAAATATATTTGAAACTAATTGCCGGTTTGATGTGTTTTAAAAATGTACAACCCATTTCTCATTACTGATGGCCCATTTTCTCGGCCAGCCGAATGAAAGCTCTCCTCGTCTTGAAAGATTTGCAGCCCAACAGGCCTGACAAAGCGACTTACTTGGCAAATCACAAAATAACTGGGCTGTGGCCATGGACCCAGCTGTCAGCCTCTCCACGTACAGTACTCTTCCGATGGAAGTCGTTCCTTGACCATGTTGACCACGCCGCACGGAGAGCAACACGGCAGTGGACGACGGCGAGGCCTAGGAAGGGGACGACGCGGAGCCGGGGAAGACGCGGCAGTGGAAGCCTGCGCGGAGAGGAGTACGAGGGTTCACTGGTTCGGCTGCGGTGTGAGGCTGTCATCGCCGCAGGGCCTGGCCAGTGGTGGGAATAGTAGGGGGCGGTGAGGCCTCCGCGGCAGCACAGCCGGCCACGGGAGGCAGGAGCATGTGGCACGACCGGCGCTACTTTGGGCAGCTGGAGCAAGAAGACCAGAGGTTGAAGAAGCACTACGGCCGTTGGATGGACATCGTACGGTCACTGGAGCTAGAATCATTCATATTGACTAAGTTGACAAAGCCCTTCGTCCCCATCAACTTAGTAGGCCCACAAGTCGGCCTCCCACCAAGGTGGGTCCCAGCTAGCCGGGGGAGTATTCATTTTTTTGTGCGTAATAAGGAGGCACTTCCGGTGGGTCCGAGCTGACAGCGGGGGGAACGTTGTTTTCGCAAAATACGGTGGCCCGTCAGGTGGGTCCCAGCAAGCAGGGGGCAAACGTTTTTTCGCAAAATACGGTGGCCCGTCCAGTGGGTCCCTACTGTCAGTTGGAGGAATCATTATTTTCCGCGTAATAAGGAGGCACTTACTTGCTGCGGCCGTGGACCCAGCTGAGACTCTCCACGTACAGTATACTTTCGATGGAAGTCGTTCCTTGACCACGTTGACCTCGCCGCGTTCCGTTGCATGCATGCGTCCATGGGCGTGGTGCGTCCCCACTGTCAGCCTCTCACGTATAGTCATCTTCCGGTGACTCTCGGTTGTTGACCACGTTGACCACACCGTGCGGAGCGCACCCAGACTGGAACGACTCGGAGATGGGGAAGACGGGGCAGTGGAGTCGCAGATGGAGAGGAGTGGGAAACTTCACTGGTTCGGGTGCGTGGCAGCACAGCCGCGGTGCCGCCCACGGCAGACAGGAGCAAGAACAGAGGTTGAAGAAGGAGCACGGCTGTTGGATTAACATCCAACGGTCCAGCTGCTAGAATCATTTGTTGATTAAGTTGACAAAGCCGTGCGTACACATCCGCTTAGTAGGCCCACAAGTCAGTCACCAAATCTGACGGGTCCCAGCTGTCAACGGGATGAATAATTTTTTTCGCAAAATAAGGAGGCACTTCCTTCCGTGCGAAGATACAGCCGGTGGGTCCCAGTTGTCAGGTGGAGAAATAATTTTTTGGGCAAAACAAGGAGGTCCCTCCTATAGCTGGTTCGAATCCAAACCTAGACTATGACTATATATGGTGCTATGCTACTCTGCAAGTAACGAAGCTGACATATCCAACGTTCGCATCTCCTCTTCTCTACTTACTCTGCCTAGCATTAGAAGCTCTGGCCGCAGCAACCATGTCCGCTGGCTGCTCGTCCACCTGCTCTTCAGCAGGCAACAACTAGATATGCGCCAAGTCACCACCCGTACCATCGCCTGTGGGTCTCATCACACCCCCGTCGGCACGCGCACCGCAGCCGATTGCTCATCGCAGCCCGCTGCCGTTGGTGTGGTGCCACTGCTGCAAATCACGCAGAGTCATCCATCGTGTCTCAACCACAATCTGCAACGCTAGCCGAGTCTTCTACAAATGCCCGAATCATGGGGTAATAATATGTTTAAGTGTTGTTTTGCTGCTTTCAGTTGCTGATTTTTTTAATAGTTTGGTTGATGATCTTCCAATTTGATTCGTGCAGAAAAGGGGAGATTCGTGTGATTTGTATTTCTGGGACGTTGCTGATGTGGGGGAATGCAACTACGCTAATTATTTGGTTAGCCGAGGAATCCCAATACCAGCAGGTTGGGGTGTTGGACAAGTAACTGAAGGAACGGCAGAAGAGGAAGATGCAGAGCAGAAGGTTAAAGATGCAGTTCCTCTGATCATGGCCAAGCAACAGCTGCTGAACAGCCTTGACAGCAATGAGGAGATGAAAGAGCTTGTGAAGATAATGGGCGAAATCGATGTGCTCTGTAGGATGATTGTCTCTTTATTTGCAGTGTATGTAGCACTCGTGATGTATTCAGTGGCTATGACATGAGCACTTTGCTGAAACTAGTAATGAATGAAACCTGTGTAGCAGGCAGAGGCCCTGTCGGGTCAGCTTTGTTCTCATTCGAAGACGTCGAGGAAATTGCAGTCCAACAACAAACTATGTCATCAAATTCAAGTTTCACATCCAAATATGAGTACAACTAAACAACAATGTCATCATGTTTTAGTTGTCATACAATCACCAAACACAAATCAGCATACATAACAAGTGATGTTCTCACAGCAAAATACTAAACAACATGTTCATCAGGTTTCAGTTGTCGTAGCAAACACAATTTCACATAGTAGATAAAAAACGCCTTCTGATAGGCAAATACGACAAAAGCAATGTAATCATCATCCGTAGCAGTAGCGTCAACATCTTCGCCATGTGTACCAGTCTGAATCGTAATTCCCCATGGTGTCATCTTCTTCTTCATCCTCAATGTCCTCGAACGTTGGCTTCTTCTTGATGAACTCTTGTATGTCCACAGCACGACAGGCAATCTTTTCGCCGGTGTCATTGACGTGATGGTTCTCAAAGATATTAGGAACATCTGTGTTATCTTGTACATCAGGAGCAGTGTAAGCATCATCTTGTTGTGCAACTTCATTAAACGAATTCCTCTGCTCAAACCTTTGCAATACTCTCCAGTCATCGCTACGTGCAAATGTGTCTTCCAAGAAAAATATCTGTTATGCTTGATTTGCCAAAATAAAAGGCTCGTTGGTCTAGTACACTGCCTTGACATTGATGGATTTGAAATAATCATCAGCTCTGGGTTTTGCGATCCTGGAAAACAGGTTATACCAACGACAGCACAACAGAACCACACACCGATGATCCTCGAAACTGGAGATATACTGCAACTGAACAATGTCTGTTATGTTAGCATACATTTCAGTTGTCTCTTTGTCATACGTATCCATGCTCATGATGGCACTGTTTTGTGTCTTCCTGCCTTCGTCTCGTGCAAGGGTGTTGTAGCGCACATCTCCAACAACGCAAGATTCATAATGTCTTACCCGAGTATCAGGACCCATTGCTAGTGAGTAAAGGGCATCATCAACTGCCTGCCGATCCTCCCGCATCTTCTTAACCTATGGTTAGAAAATAGACAAGCTGATCATCTTATGTACTCAATATATTAAAAAAACTGACAGTGCACTTAAAAAGCTTACATGGTTCTTGAACCATTTCGCAAATCCTGCCATAACCAGTTTGTCAATGTTTCTTGGATTTTGCGGCAGTAACTCCTCTTTGTAGATGCTGCACAACATAGTGATCGCGTCAAACATCTAAATATATAAGAATGTGCTGCAAGTTTAGTAGATTATGATGTATAAGCTGCAGTACTGCACTTACTTGATATAAGGTAGTATCTCAGGACAGCTATTCAACACATACCAAACCATTTTGTCCAAATCTTTAGGTTTGTCCTCTTGTCGACTCTTCCCTGTAGCTCGAACAGAATAATCGAACACATTGAGCCCGGGATTGTCTTCACCCACCTCTTTGCTAAGCTGATCAGCTGTTTCAATGTATTTTGAGCAAAATGTGAACGCTTCTGTAGCAATGTAGGCCTCTGCAATGGAACCCTCAGGTCTAGCTCTATTCCTAACATAGCCCTTGAAAGTGCCTAGCCGCCTTTCAATAGGGTACATCCAGCCATACTGTACTGGACCACTAAGTAGTGCCTCATCAGGTAGATGAACAGCGAAATGCTCCATCACATCAAAGAAGGCCATAGGATAGTTGGTATCTTGTCTCTAAGGCGCTCCAAAGCATCTATCCTGATATTCCTGCTGCAGAGTTCCCTGAAGATTTTTCCCAACTCTGTAACTGCTTTGTATAAGTCAGGGCGGCCCAATCCTCTAAGGATAACAGGTAAAACCCTTTCAAGTAGGACGTGGCAGTCATGAGTTTTCAACCCTTGTACCTTGTTTCCATCTGCACTGACTCTCCTTTCAGGGTTGGAAGCAAATCCATGTGGGATTCTCACACGTGACAGGACCTCGCAGAATTCTTTTCTTTTTATCTTGTCCAAGACGTACACAGCTGGTGCCATATCTCGTGGTTTACCTTCATCTTGCACCTGCAAATCCTTTCTGATACCCAGGTGTGTCAAATCAATCCTAGATTTTAAGGTATCTTTCGTCTTGCCTTCAATATTAAGAAGTATGCCGATAATGCTGTCACATATATTTTTCTCGATGTGCATCACATCAAGATTATGCCGCACTTCCAAATCTTTCCAATACTCTAAGTCCCACAAAGTGGACCTGCGGGTAAACAATAATCTCTCTTCTACCCTGCCATGCTTCCTTTTCCTGCTACCATTACCAGGATGGTTTCCTGGTGTAATATGCCTGACCTTCTCTAATTCCACTTGCAACTCATCGGCGGTGAGCCTCTTTGGCGCATCACGGTTTTCATGATTTGCATTGAACACATGTCTTCGATATTTTCAAGGATGCGGCTTGTCCTTGGCAAGGAAAGGACAGTGTCCAATGTAACAGATCTTGCTAAGTATTGCGTATGACAGCGGATTCCTGTCACAACAAACACATACATTGTAACCATGTGTCATTCGCCCTGACATAGTGCCCAAAGCCGGATAATCATGGATGCACCAAATTATAACAGCACGCAGAAAGAAATCAGCTGGTGGGCTGCTATATAGGTCTCGTGTGAGAACACCCTTCCATAGCTGTTGAAGTTCCTCCACAAGAGGCTCCATGAACAAATCAAAATCCTTTCCAGGACTTTTTGGACTTGGGATGAGCAAGGCCATCATGTAGTTTGATTCTTTGGTGCAGACATTTGGAGGCATGTTGTAAGGGATAACAAGCACTGGCCACATGCTATATGTGGCGCTCTGGTGGCCAAATGGGTTAAATCCATCTGAAGCTAAGCCAAGTCTAATGTGTCTCAGGTCAGCAGCAAACTCTTCATGTTTATCATTGAAGCTTTTCCACTCACTACCATGAGATGGTTGGCTCATTACATTCTGATCTCTGTACTCCTGGTTCCTAGAATGCCACAATACATCCTCTCTTGTTTCAGCATCATGAAACAACCTCTGCAATCTTGGTATAATTGGAAAATGTCTCAGAACATATGAGGAATCCTCTTCACAGCATCGCCATCTTTCCATCTTGATGATTTGCATTTCGGGCATTCACTTAAGTTCGCATAATCCTTCCGGAACAGAACACAATTATTCTTACAAACATGGATCATATCATATCTAATTCCAACTTCACGAAGAAAATTCATCATTTTACTGTAGGTGTGTGGCAGCTCAGGCGCATCTGGGAAAGATTCGCGGAAAGCAGCCAACATCGCATCGAATGATTTGTTGGTTATTCGCTCAGATGTCTTCACCTGAAGAAAGGTGACCATAGCTGAGAATACTGACAGCTTATTTCCTGGGGTGACAACAACGTTGCATTGTTCCAACATGCGGGCCCACCGTTTTTCTTCTGCAGGTGAAAGTTCACGGAATGCACGAGCATTTCATAGCATTGTTTGAATGTTGGTCAAACTCACTGGCTCCGCCACCACGACCTCCTCCTCCTCTTCCACCTGAGCATCAGGCAGATCAAGATGGTGATCTGCTGCTTCCAATTAGTCAATAACATTGACGTTCACAGCTTCACCATGATGAACCCACCTAGTATATGTGACCGACATCCCATACAAGTGTAGATGATTTTGCACAGTTGACTGGGGTCTTGTAACTGAATTCATACAACTGCTACACGGGCAGAGCACATCTGATTTGGGACCACCGTACTCAGCTCTGATAAAGTTCATGAAGTTTTCAACCCCCTCGACATATGCAGCGGAGAATCTTCGAGCAGAAGTTATCCAAGTCATGTCGATCTGTTAGACATACAAATTAGTTCTTCTACTAGATATTACAGGAAAAACATATATGCTTTTTTATGAAGTCCAGAAAAAAATACCTAGGTCGATGTCTAAAGCTATGCCAAGATATTTGGACGAGCAGATCTAAGTAACGAAATATATGTAAAGCTAATTCAGCAAACAGATTTGAGTGCCAAATTCTGGCAGACTGTTTCAGCAGTCAATGAGGCCGAGCACACAGCCATCGCAGCAACAAAGACCGAGTATAAAACGGTGTAGAGCTATTTCACCTAACAGATTGGCTACTAGACCATGGCAATCTACGTCACAATAAATATGTGGCAGGATATTTTAGCAACTAATCGGCCTTGGCATGCCATCTCAACTAAGCAGATTGAGTGCAGAACAGGGCAAGGAAGCTTCTTAAGCAGAGCGTATTGATAGTAAACTACTTCAGCAAACAGTGAGATTAACAACGTCTATCAGCTAACATTCAGCGCTACACCGACATGAACGGGGCCTCAGTCTAGAATGGGCGTACCGTGGGAGAAGCTGACCGCCATGCGTCTCCACACGAACGTCGCCAGCGGTGGCGGCGCTGAACGCCGTGCACCTCCACAAGAACGTAGCCAGAGGTGGCGGCGCGGCTAGAGGACGGCAGTCTACGAGAGCGTACTATGGGAGCGAGAGGATCGCCGAACCGCGGCGCCGACATATCGGCGCGGCGGGGAGGGTGGCTTTGGCAAAGCGAATGGAGCGGAGGGGGACA
>NC_057799.1:212697299-212714612 GCF_018294505.1 Triticum aestivum
GCGCGGTGAGCGGGGGGAGTTTAGCGCATGGTTGGTTTCTCCAAGTGCAGTCCCACGTGTCAGTGAAGACGCAAGCCGAAGCGCGTTCCGTTTGCGTGAGTCGTGTGCAGGACCGAACGTGTGTGGGGTGCAATGCGACCGCGACAGGACTGCTGTGAGTGTACCACCTTTTTTCATTTTAAACTAGGTGCTTCGCCCCCTCAAAAAAAATTATGTTGCTTCGCGCGATCCATCGATACTACTACTAGTAATCCGGTAATCCCGACTAAAACGGCACGGCCGGGTCTTTTCCCGCGCGATATGCTGGGAGGTTGGCTTAGTTGGGTTTTTTAGGACGAGTAATGCTATACCTACGTAATCCCAGTTACGTAATTAACGTAATGTGAAACGTGTGAGCTGTTGATTGTAGATTGGGGGAGGGAGGGGCCCACCACCATGAAAATCAGGGGAGGAGAGAGAGAGGCAATTTACGTTAACTCTTTCGTAGGTTCCCGTAGATGTAGAAAGATGTGAAATGCGTGAATGTGTAGTGGACGTACTATTGGAGTGCCTAAGATAATTTGTGTATGTATAGACCCTATGTGTTTATTTTACTTCGCATGTTAGATTTGTCTCGGTTCAATAAAAAGCAGAGTTGGTGATGATGGTGTTCCTGTCATCCTGCAATATAGGCCGTCCGATCTATATCTAACGGATAGGAAGGAAACTATGACAATTTACCCGCACTCCTCTCCACATTTGCAGATAAGGCTTTCCCTCGTTCATCCTTTTGTCCCACAAGATCTTGATCTTCCGTGCAATGCACGGGCATCTTGCTAGTACTCCTACAATATGTATATTATTGTGAAAGTTCATATACACCGGCCGAGATTAATGCAAACACGGCAGATTTTCATTACATTTCGAACTTTTATAGGACAAAAAAATAAAAGAAACCCGACCCTAAACCTATTCTACGGCGGCGACCGACGTCCTCCATCTGCGATCTCTATGTACGGGGGCGGGGTTCAAGACCCGTGAAGTGAAGGTGCGGTCTCCGGCGAGGAAGAGTAGAACACGGGATACGGACCGGCCAGTTGGCACACCATGCCCTGCTGCCTCCCATGCCCTACTCATCCTCGAAGGAGTCCCCGACCTCGGCGGTGCTGGACGTTGGACGGCGGCAAGTAGGACGCGTGGCTGACGGTGCTCCCGTCGTCAGCCTCCAGCGTGGCCACCGCTTGTGCGGTCGCGTCCGTGTCCGGCTACGCCGCTATTGCATCGCGAGAGGTGACTTGAGCGAGGGCGGCGACCTCGAGCTTCATCCCCGAAGACAAGCTCTCCCGCAGAGTGTTCGCACTTGCGGTCATGGCGGATGTGGTGCCAGGTAGGAGGACGATGCGCTATGGTGTGGAGGTTAGCTGGGCGTTGCCGCTTTAAGTAGCGCATTCCGGTGAGGCCAAGCGTCCGGGTGCGTCATTAAGTCGTCGGATTTGGTTCCTCGGGCACCGAGCCTCTTAACGACGACATACGAATAGACGGCATGAATACGGGCAGCTGGCGCCGGCTGGGAACGCACCGCGTGACAGCGCGAGGGACGAGGGTTTTGGTGTGCCAGGGTAGTCGGCTGCGGTCGTGGCAACGTTGGAGATGCCCTTTGCTCCCATGCAATCCCCACATGTCATTGAAAAAGCAAGACGACCCGACATGGTCTCAGGTCTAGAGGATGCAGTTGGCCGCGCTACACCACTCCGCGGACGCGTCGCGGCGCCCCGTGCATCCTCGACGAGCCGGGTGTTGGGGTGTGTTTGGATTGTGGCCAAAGCGCACCTTACAAAATTTTGGTCATGACCCAAAGGTTGGTCTTTGTTTGGATGGTCGCCATTTTTTTTGGCATGCCAATGAACTCTAGCCAACTCTAGTTCATTTTTCTTGCCAATGTCGGCCAAATCATGGGCAACCAATACCTCAACCAAAATTTTGGTCATGACCCAAAGATTGGTCTTTGTTTGGATGGTTGCCATTTATTTGGCATGCCAATCAACTCTAGCCAACTCTAGTTCATTTTTCTTGCCAATGTCGGCCAAATCATGGGCAACCAAAACCTCAACCAAAATTTTGGCTACCCAATGCTTTGATGGGGCAACCTTGGGCACAAACCAAACATACCGTTGGTCGTGCCACGGCACTAACGCCACCCTCGGCACACTGAAACCGACCGTGTCTAGCGACGATATGAGCGTGTCGCTCACCGCGGTCGCCGTGTCCAGAGGCGGTGCTGGAGCTGCGCCCCGTTGTTGGCCCCAACGACCCACATGAACGGTTGTCGGTGGCGAGGAGGTCGTGGGCCAGCTCGTCCACTGGACTAGTCTGCCTACGTCGTCCCGACGGATGTGCCCCACATGTCGGTTTCCCTCTTATCCCGGCCATATTCGAGCATTAGTGCTCCGCGTTGCACATTAGGCCTTTCACTATGTAGGCCAAGCGAGACAACTTATTGTTTATTTGAGCCGTTCAAGTATAATCATGTGGCGTTTGCTTATTTCTCATTCCTCTCCAACCCTCTTCTCCATCGATTATGTCGCCCTCCAGTCGAGTCCATCCTCCCGCATGCCTCATTTGAACATTCCGCTGAGTATCATTCGCATGTACCCACCCTAGTCCTCTTTCAATAGATCTCCGGACCCCGAGATGAAATCGAGAGGGAACGAGTGGGGGCATGTGATACCTAAGGCAGATTCAAAATTTTGAACCGGTGATCATAGCATCCGCAAATCATATGTAAAGGGTATTCAATGTTCGTTTCGTTTTTGAACGTACAATATACTCCCCCTATCCTTTCTAGTTTACATATAAGTTTTATGTGTAGTCAAAGTATCTCTACTTTGATCAAAAAGGTATCAACATTCAACAACCCCAAACAATATTGTTAGATTCGTACGTACTCCTAGATTTGTACTCGAGATGGTTTCCAATTTGACTATTGACAAGATTAATAGTACATGAGATGTATAATGTGAAAATTATATCATTGGAAACTCCTTTCACATACGAATTTGACCGTATGCTTTGTGTAAGTTGCATGTCATATATTATTACTCTAACATTTGGTCAAAGTTAGCCTTGAAACACGCATTAGACCCTGTATGCTTTGTGTAAGTTGCATGTCATATATTATTACTCTAACATTTGTGTAAGTTCCATGTCATATATTATTACTCTAACATTTGGTCAAAGTAGTATAGTGGAAGTGGATCCTCTAACATAGGTATCCCTGCCTTACCCTCCCTTTTGGTCACTTACTGGCGGACCCCATGCTTGCTAGGCCCCGCATGTCAGTTACTCAATGGGTTCGGCCACGTTAGGGGATCCTCATCCGTAGTATACTCCCCTGTTTTTATTTACTCCGCATAAAACGGAGGGAGTGGTGGTATAATAAATGACGCGGGCGGGGGAGGGGGAGGGACGTCGGTTTGCTCTCAACTGCGGTCCCACAAGCGAGCGAAAACGCAAGACGAAGCGTGTTCCATTTGGTAAGCGACGTGGAGGGTCCAGCATGCCGGACTGCAACACGAACGCGACAAGAGCGATGTACAGTCAAAACCGATTGACCGGTCGTCACCAGAACCACTATTCACACCAGAACCTTCGCTGCTCGGCCTACGCCAGCCACTGCCCTAAAACCACACCAAATCTCCAGCCGATTCCCCCACCTTACGATCCCCTAGCCCGCATCAAGCGTCCCCTAGTTCGCCGGAAAGCCATGGTGCGCCGCAAGATCACTTACTACAAGATGCTGACGCCGGAGCGCCGCGCAGAAATCGCGGCGGCGGTCGGTGCCACAGACCTCCGTTCCCAAGCTCGCTTTGTGGAGGGCCAATCCCTGAGTTCTCTGGAGCCAAGCTAGGAGGAGGAGGAAGCCGATCCAATGTTCATGGCGGAGGTCGCGGCGCAGAAGGCCCCCGATGGGTATGAGACGATGGACATCGACTTCGTGCCGGCGTCCGAGTCCCCCATGGTGCAGGCGGACCAGCGGTTCAACATGGCTATACTAAAGGAGGACCGGGAGGCAGAGGCTCAACTCGACGTGGAGCGCGCGCATGCTGCTGCCATCAAGGCTCTCCTGCAGGCGAAACCGGATGTCGTGGATGTGAATCGGGCGGCAGAGACTCAACTTGAGGCGGAGCGCGTGGATGCCGCTGCCATCGAGGCCCTCCTGCAGGCGGAACTGGATGTCCTGGACTTGAACCGGGCGGCAGAGGCTCGACTCGACGCAGAGCGCGCAGATGCCGCTCTCATCGATGACCTCCTGCAGGCGGAACCGGACGTCCTGGACTTGAACCGGGCGGCGGAGGCTCGACTCGACGCGGAGCGCGCGGATGCCGCTGCCATCGAGGCCCTCCTGCAGGGGGAACCGAACGTCCTCGACTTGAACCGGGCTGTGCTCTCGTCCGTGGAGAGCGCCCGCACGCTCCGCTTGAACGAGTAGCTGGAGGCCGAGGACAACCATGGTGCGGAGACACACGTCAGCAAGGACGGCTGGTTTGCGCCGGCAGCCAAAGACGACGAGGCCGTCTCTTTCCGCGAGCAGTGATAGTTTTTCTTTATGTTGTTGTTTTTATGGATCTTTTGCTGTGTAAAACATATATTTGTTATGCAAGTCGCCTGACTTGGGTCAGTCTACCATTTCAGGCGGTTGGATGAATATCCTACGTCTCCTAACCCTTCTTTCCTTCTTCCTCACCTCTTCTTCTTCCCCAACAGACCACCGCACGGGCCGTACGGATACTCCCCAACATGCGGTTGGATAAACATACTCTATGAACGAAAATTATGTGTCAGCGATAGGATGGCTGAGTCTGGTTTGTTCACATGCGACAGCACGTGTCAGTGTGGGTGCGTTCCCTTGGTTGGGTTTGCGGCGTGCAGGAGCGACTGTGTGAGGGTGCAGTGCGACCGCGGCGTGCAGGAGCGACCGTGTGAGGGTGCGGTGCGACCGCGACAGCCGTGCGCAAGTTTACCTCCTCCTCATTTTGAAAACTTTAGGCAAGCTTGGCAAAAATGTGTGGCGAAGTTTAGCAATGCAAGGCCTAGACCCAAACAGCATAAGTACGTACGTACTAGGAGTACTAGTGTTAAAAAAGAAAGGCGGGGTTTTCCTTCGCGGGATTTAATCGATACAAATCCTCGTTTCACGTGTCAATTAATGCGTATTTTTTTCTCCAAAGACCAAAGAGCTAACCATCTCACTCCTCATCGCTTGATTAATGCAGCGCCATGCAAACCAACCTTCTCACTTCCGCATGCATGCAGGGGATATTAATGTCCTTGGTTGCTAACCCCATCAATTTTGCCTCGATTAGTGTTAGTGGCCCTTTGCAAATTGTAATTTTGATATACTAGCCTTGCGTACAAACAAATGGAGGTATTAACTATATTTGACTTCCTTCCCCATTGCGGTGACGTCGACGATATCTTTTTTTTGGTGGTTTGGCGAAGTGCGTTCTACGGAGAACACCATTGAGGGAGACCACGGTAAGTCGTTCGCAAGTGCCGCCTGCAAGCCGAGACAACCGCCTTATTTGCATCCAGGAAGTCCTTTACTAGTACTACTAGGAGTACTAGTGCGGTGAGATGGTTTCTCGAAGAAGATGATGGAGAAGCGGAGTCAGCGAAGAGTGAAATGATGGTTGCTTCGTCCGTGCTTTTGTGATTTGATGCCTCACTGCTTTCTGATTTGTGATAGAAGGGACAGGGGAGTAGACTCTGTGCTCTATATTGTACTACATGCGTCCAAGCATGGGAGAAAGAGGAGAGACGTTGCGTTTTTCTATTCCTTCAATCAATCAATCAGGGAGCTTCGGTTCCATCTTTTTGGCTTTGGCAACACCGTCCACATGTTGGAAATATGCCCTAGAGGCAATAATAAAATGGTTATTATTGTATTTCCTTGTTCATGATAATTGTCTGTTGTTCATGCTATAATTGTATTAACTGGAATCCGTAATACATGTGTGAATACATAGACCACAACATGTCCCTAGTAAGCCTCTAGTTGAATAGCTCGTTGATCAATATATGGTTATGGTTTCCTGACCATGGACATTGGATGTCATTGATAACAGGATCACATCATTAGGAGAATGATGTGATGGACAAGACCCAATCCTAAGCATAGCACAAGATCGTGTAGTTTGTTTGCTAGAGCTTTTCTAATGTCAAGTATCATTTCCTTAGACCATGAGATTGTGCAACTCCCGGATACCGTAGGAATGCTTTGGGTGTACCAAACGTCACAACGTAACTGGGTGGCTATAAAGGTGCACTACAGGTATCTCCGAAAGTGTCTGTTGGATTGGCACGAATCGAGACTGGGATTTGTCACTCCGTATGACGGAGAGGTATCTCTGGGACCACTCGGTAATGCATCATCATAATGAGCTCAATGTGACTAAGGAGTTAGCCACGGGATCATGCGCTATGGTACGAGTAAAGTGACTTGCCGGTAACGAGATTGAACAAGGTATTGGGATACCGACGATCGAATCTCGGGCAAGTAACGTACCGATTGACAAAGGGAATTGTATACGGGATTTATTGAATCCTCGACATCGTGGTTCATCTGATGAGATCATCGTGGAACATGTGGGAGCCAACTTGGGTATCCAGATCCCGCTGTTGGTTATTGACTGGAGAGTCGTCTCGGTCATGTCTGCATGTCTCCCGAACCCGTAGGGTCTACACACTTAAGGTTCGGTGACGCTAGAGTTGTAGAGATATTAGTATGTGGTTAACCGAAAGTTGTTCGGAGTCCCGGATGAGATCCCGGACGTCACAAGGAGTTCCAGAATGGTCCGGAGGTAAAGATTTATATATGGGAAATCCTATTTTGGCCACCGGAAAATGTTCGGGATTTTTCGGTATTGTACTGGGAAGGTTCTAGAAGGTTCCGAAGTGGGGCCCACCTGCATGGGGGGACCCACATGAACGTGGGTAGTGGGGGCAAGGCCCCACACCCCTGGTCAAGGCGCACCAAGATCCCACCTTAGAAGGAATAAGATCATATCCCGAAGGGATAAGATCAAGATCCCTAAGAAAGGGGGATAACAATCGGTGGGGAAGGGAAATGATGGGATTTCTTTCCCCCACCTTTGCCAACGCCCCAATGGACTTGGAGGGCAAGAAACCAGCCCCCTCCACCCCTATATATAGTGGGGAGGCGCATGGGAGCAGCACCCCAAGCCCTGGCGCCTCCCTCCCTCCCGTGACACCTCTTCCTCCCCGCTTGCGCTTAGCGAAGCCCTGCCGGGATCCCGCTACTTCCACCACCACGCCGTCGTGCTGCTGGATCTCCATCAACTTCTCCTCCCCCCTTGCTGGATCAAGAAGGAGGAGACGTCCCCACTCTGTACGTGTGTTGAACACGGAGGCGCCGTCCGTTCGGCGCTAGGATCATCGGTGATTTGGATCACGACGAGTACGACTCCATCAACCCCGTTCTCTTGAACGCTTCCGCGCGCGATCTACAAGGGTATGTAGATGCACTCCCCTCTCTCTCATTGCTAGATGACTCCATAGATTGATCTTGGTGATACGTAGAAAATTTTAAATTTCTGGTACGTTCCCCAACAGTGGCATCATGAGCCAGGTTTATGCGTAGATTCTATGCACGAGTAGAACAGAAAGTAGTTGTGGGCGACGATTTGTTCAATTTGCTTACCGTTACTAGTCTTATCTTGATTCGGCAGCATTGTGGGATGAAGCGGCCCGGACCGACCTTACACGTACTCTTACGTGAGACAGGTTCCACCGACTGACATGCACTTGATGCATAAGGTGGCTAGCGGGTGTCTGTCTCTCCCACTTTAGTCGGATCGGATTCGATGAAAAGGGTCCTTATGAAGGGTAAATAGCAATTGGCATATCACCGTTGTGGCTTTTGCGTAGGTAAGAAACGTTCTTGCTAGAAACCCATAGCAGCCACGTAAAACATGCAACAACAATTAGAGGACGTCTAACTTGTTTTTGCAGGGTATGCTATGTGATGTGATATGGCCAAAAGGATGTGATGAATGATATATGTGATGAATGATATATGTGATGTATGAGATTGATCATGTTCTTGTAATAGGAATCACGACTTGCATGTCGATGAGTATGACAACCGGCAGGAGCCATAGGAGTTGTCTTAATTTATTGTATGACCTGCGTGTCAATGAAAAACGCCATGTAATTACTTTACTTTATTGCTAGCCGTTAGCCATAGTAGTAGAAGTAATAGTTGGCGAGACAACTTCATGAAGACACGATGATGGAGATCATGATGATGGAGATCATGGTGTCATGCCGGTGACGAAGGTGATCATGCTGCGCCTCGAAGATGGAGATCAAAAGGCGCAAGATGATATTGGCCATATCATGTCCCCTTTATGATTTGCACGTGATGTTTGTCATGTTTACATCTTATTTGCTTAGAACGACGGTAGCATAAATAAGATGATCCCTCACTAAAATTTCAAGAGATGTGTTCCCCCTAACTGTGCACCGTTGCGAAGGTTCATTGTTTCGAAGCACCCCGTGATGATCGGGTGTGATAGATTCTAAAGTTCGCATACAACGGGTGTTGATGAGCCTAGCATGTATAGACATGGCCTCGGAACACAAGCAAAACACTTAGGTTGACTTGACGAGCCTAGCATGTACAGACATGGCCTCGGAACACAAGAGACCGAAAGGTCGAACATGAGTCGTATAGTAGATACGATCAACATGGAGATGTTCACCGACGATGACTAGTCCGTCTCACGTGATGATCGGACATGGCCTAGTCGATTCGGATCATGTATCACTTAGATGACTAGAGGGATGTCTATCTAAGTGGGAGTTCATTAAATAATCAGATGAACTTAATTATCATGAACATAGTCAAAAGGTCTTTGCAAATAATGTCGTAGCTTACACTTTAGTTCTACTAAGATATGTTCCTAGAGAAAATTTATTTGAAAGTTGATAGTAGAAATTATGCGGACTGGGTCCGTAAACTGAGGATTGTCCTCATTGCTGCACAGAAGGCTTATGTCCTTAATGCACCGCTCGGTGTGCTGAACCTCGAGCGTGTCTGTAGATGTTACGAAATATCTGACATACACGTTTTGATGACTACGTGATAGTTCAGTGTGTGATGCTAACGGTTTAAAATTGTGGCACCAAAGACGGTTTTGAAACATCGCAGAACATTTGAGATGTTCCAAAGACTGAAATTGGGATTTCAGACTAATGCCCACGTCAAGAGGTATGAGACCTCTGACAAGTTTCTTAAGCCTGCAAACTAAGGGAGAAAATCTCAATCGTTGAGCATGTGCTCAGATTGTCTGAGTACTACAATCACTTGAATCGAGTGGGAGTTAATCTTCCAGATGAGATAGTGATGGTTCTCCATAGTCACTGCCACCAAGCTATTAGAGCTTCGTCATGAACTATAACATATCAGGGATAGACATGATGATCCTTGAGCAACTCGCGATGTTTGACACCGCGAAAGTAGAAATCAAGAAGGAGCATCAATTGTTGATGGTTAGTGAAACCACTAGTTTCTAGAAGGGCAAGGGCAAGAAGGGATACTTCATGAAACGGCAAATCAGTTGCTGCTCTAGTGAAGAAACCCAAGGTTGAACCCAAACCCGAGACTAAGTGCTTCTGAAATAAGGGGAACGGTCACTGAAGCAGAACTACCCTAGATACTTCATAGATGAGAAGGCTGGCAAGGTCGGCAGAAGTATATTGGATATACATTATATTAATGTGTACTTTACAAGTACTCCTAGTAGCACCAGGGTATTAGATACCGGTTCGGTTGCTAAGTGATAGTAACTCGAAATAAAAGCTGCGGAATAAACGGAGACTAGCTAAAGGTGAGATGACGATATGTGTTGGAAGTGTTTCCAAGGTTGATGTGATCAAGGATCGCATGCTCCCTCTACCATCGAGATTGGGGTTAAAACTGAATAATTATTGTTTGGTGTTTGCGTTGAGCATAGACATGATTGGATTATGTTTATCGCAATACGGTTATTCATTAAAGGAGAATAATGGTTACTCTGTCTATTTGAATAATACCTTCAATGGTCTTGCACCTAAAATGAATGGTTTATTGAATCTCGACCGTAGTGATACACATGTTCATGCCAAAAGATATAAGATAGTAATGATAGTACCACATACTTGTGGCACTGCCACTTGAGTCATATTGGTATAAAACGCATGAAGAAGCTCCATGTTGATGGATCTTTGGACTCACTCGTTTTTGAAAAGATTGAGACATGCGAACCATGTCTATTAGTATATATGCATGAAGAAAGTCCATACAGATGGATCGTTTGGACTCACTTGATTTTGAATCACTTGAGACATGCAAATCATACCACATGGGCAAGATGACTGAAAGGCCTCGTTTTCAGTAAGATGGAACAAGAGAGCAACTTGTTGGAAGTAATACATTGGATGTGTGCAGTCCAATGAGTGCTGACGCACGCAGTGGATATCGTTATGTTCTTACTTCACAGATGATTTGAGTAGATGCTGAGAATATTTACTTGATGAAACACAAGTCTGAATTATTGAAAGGTTCAAGTAATTTCAGAGTGAAGTTGAAGATTGTCATGACAAGAGGATAAAATGTCTGTGATATGATCATAGAGATGAATATCTGAGTTACGAGTTTGGCACACAATTAAGAAATTGTGGAAATTGTTTCACGACTAATACCGCCTCGAACACCATATTGTGATGGTGTGTCGGAACATCATAACTGCACCCTATTGGATATGGTGCATACCATGATGTCTCTTATCGAATTACAACTATCGTTTATGGGTTAGGCATTAGAGACAACCGCATTCACTTTAAATAGGGCACCACGCAATTCCGTTGAGACGACACCATATGAACTATGGTTTAGAGAAACCTAAGCTGTCGTTTCTTAAAAGTTTGGGGCTGCGACGCTTATGTGAAAAAGTTTCAGGCTGATAAGCTCGAACCCAAAGCGGATAAATGCATCTTCATAGAATACCCAAAACAGTTGGGTATACCTCCTATTTCAGATATGGAAGCAAAAGTGATTGTTTCTAGAAACGGGTCCTTTCTCGAGGAAAAGTTTCTCTCGAAAGAATTGAGTGGGAGGATGGTGGAGACTTGATGAGGTCATTGAACCGTCACTTCAACTAATGTGTAGCAGGGCACAGGAAGTTGTTCCTGTGGCACCTACACCAATTGAAGTGGAAGCTTATGATAGTGATCATGAAACTTCAGATCAAGTCACTACCAAACCTCATAGGACGACAAGGATGCGTACTACTTCAGAGTGGTACGTAATCCTGTCTTGGAAGTCATGTTGCTAGACAACAATGAACCTACGAGCTATGGAGAAGCGATGGTGGGCCCGGATTCCGACGAATGGCTTGAGGCCATAAAATCTGAGAGGATCCATGTATGAAAACAAAGTAGAGACTTTGAAAGAACTACTTGATGGTCGTAAGGCTGTTGGGTACAGATGGATTTTAACGGGAAGACAGACAATGATGGTAAGTGTCACCATTAAGAAAGCTCGACTTGTCGTCAAGATGTTTTCCGGCAAGTTCAAGGAGTTGACTGCGATGAGACTTTCTCACTCGTAGCGATGCTAAGAGTCTGTTAGAACTATATTAGCAGTTACTGCATTATTTATGAAATCTTGTAGATAGGATGTCAAAACATTGTTTCCTTGACAATTTTCTTGAGGAAAGGTTGTATGTGATACAACCAGAAGGTTTTGTCAATCCTGAAAGATGCTAACAAGTATGCAAAGCTCCAGCAATCCTTCTAAGGATTGGAGTAAGCATCTCGGAGTTGGAATGAACGCTTTGATGAGATGATCAAATATTTTGGGTTTATACAAAGTTCATGACAAACTTGTATTTCCAAAGAAGTGAGTGGGAGCACTATAGAATTTTTGATGAGTATATGTTGTTAACATATTGTTGATCAGAAATGATGTAGAATTTCTGGAAAGCATCCGGGGTTATTTGAAAAGTGTTTTTAATGGAAAACCTGGATTAAGCTACTTGAACATTGAGCATCAAGATCTATAAGGATAGATCAAAAACGCTTAATAGTACTTTCAAATGAATACATACCGTGACAAGATTTTGAAGGAGTTCAAAATAGATCAGCAAAGAAGGAGTTCTTGGCTATGTTACAAGGTGTGAGTATTGAGTAAGACTCAAGACCTGACCACGGCAGAAGAAAGAGAAAGGACGAAGGTCGTCCCCTATGCTTTAGACGTAGGCTCTACAATATGCTATGCTGTGTACCGCACCTAAAGTGTGCCTTGCCATGAGTTAGTCAAGGGGTAAAATAGTGATCCAGGAAGGGATCACATGACAGCGGTCGAACTTATCCTTAGTATCTAGTGGACTAAGGAATTTTCTCGATTATGGAGCTGAAAAGGGGGTTCGTCGTAAAGGGTTACGTCGATGCAAACTTTGACACTAATCCGGATGACTCTGAGTAGTGAACCGGATTCGTATAGTAGAGCAGTTATTTGGAATAGCTCCAAGTAGCGCGTGGTAGCTGCATCTACAAGATGACATAGAGACTTGTAAAGCACACACGGATCTGAATGTTGCAGACCTGTTGAGTAAAACCTCTCTCGTAAGCATAACATGACCAAACCCTAGAACTCATTGAGTGTTAATCACATGGTGATGTGAACTAGATTATTGACTCTAGTAAACTCTTGGGCATTAGTCACATGGCGATGTGAACTTTGAGTGTTAATCACATGGTGATGTGAACTAGATTATTGACTCTAGTGCAAGTGGGAGACTGTTGGAAATATGCCCTAGAGGCAATAATAAAATGGTTATTATTGTATTTCCTTGTTCATGATAATTGTCTGTTGTTCATGCTATAATTGTATTAACTGGAAACCGTAATACATGTGTGAATACATAGATCACAACATGTCCCTAGTAAGCCTCTAGTTGACTAGCTCGTTGATCAATAGATGGTTATGGTTTCCTGACCATGGACATTGGATGTCATTGATAACGGGATCACATCATTAGGAGAATGATGTGATGGACAAGACCCAATCCTAAGCATAGCACAAGATCGTGTAGTTCGTTTGCTAGAGCTTTTCTAATGTCAAGTATCATTTCCTTAGACCATGAGATTGTGCAACTCCCGGATACCGTAGGAATGCTTTGGGTGTACCAAACGTCACAACGTAACTGGGTGGCTATAAAGGTGCACTACAGGTATCTCCGAAAGTGTCTGTTGGGTTGGCACGAATCGAGACTGGGATTTGTCACTCCGTATGACGGAGAGGTATCTCTGGGCCCACTCGGTAATGCATCATCATAATGAGCTCAATGTGACTAAGGAGTTAGCCACGGGATCATGCGTTACGGTACGAGTAAAGTGACTTGCCGGTAACGAGATTGAACAAGGTATTGGGATACCGACGATCGAATCTCGGGCAAGTAACGTACCGATTGACAAAGGGAATTGTATACGGGATTGATTGAATCCTCGACATCGTGGTTCATCCGATAAGATCATCGTGGAACATGTGGGAGACAACATGATTATCTAGATCCCGCTGTTGGTTATTGACCGGAGAGTCGTCTCGGTCATGTCTGCATGTCTCCCGAACCCGTAGGGTCTACACACTTAAGGTTCGGTGACGCTAGAGTTGTAGAGATATTAGTATGCGGTTAACCGAAAGTTGTTCGGAGTCCCGGATGAGATCCCGGACGTCACAAGGAGTTCCGGAATGGTCCGGAGGTAAAGATTTATATATGGGAAGTCCTATTTTGGCCACCGGAAAATGTTCGGGATTTTTCGGTATTGTACCGGGAAGGTTCTAGAAGGTTCCGAAGTGGGGCCCACCTGCATGGGGGGACCCACTTGAACGTTGGTAGTGGGGGCAAGGCCCCACACCCCTGGTCAAGGCACACCAAGATCCCACCTTAGAAGGAATAAGATCATATCCCGAAGGGATAAGATCAAGATCCCTAAAAAAGGGGGATAACAATCGGTGGGGAAGGGAAATGATGGGATTTCTTTCCCCCACCTTTGCCAACGCCCCAATGGACTTGGAGGGCAAGAAACCAGCCCCCTCCACCCCTATATATAGTGGGGAGGCGCATGGGAGCAGCACCCCAAGCCCTGTCGCCTCCCTCCCTCCCGTGACACCTCTTCCTCCCCGCTTGCGCTTGGCGAAGCCCTGGCGGGATCCCGCTACTTCCACCACCATACCGTCGTGCTGCTGGATCTCCATTAACTTCTCCTCCCCCCTTGCTGGATCAAAAAGGAGGAGACGTCCACGCTCCATACGTGTGTTGAACGCGGAGGCGTCGCCCGTTCGGCGCTAGGATCATCGGTGATTTGGATCATGACGAGTACAACTCCATCAACCCCGTTCTCTTGAACGCTTCCGCGCGCGATCTACAAGGGTATGTAGATGCACTCCCCTCTCTCTCGTTGCTAGATGACTCCATAGATTGATCTTGGTGATACGTAGAAAATTTTAAATTTCTGCTACGTTCCCCAACACCACAATGGTTCCAACGATGCCAAAAGCTATTTTCACATTTGGCTACACATTGTGGATGCCCTTAACCGTACCACTTGGTTTTGCTCCTGTGTGCTATCTATACAAATCTCAATTATATTGATCTAAAAAATTATAGAATCAAGATTAGTAAAAAGGAGGTGATTTTGCCGCGCAGATGGCGGGGGAGGTTTCTTATTTGAGCAATGCTACATCCACGTAATGGTTTACGTAAAGTTACGAACCGATGTGATGTGGGACTATTTGATTTGATTAATGGAGAGGATTAGGCCCACCCCACCTGAAAATCAGGGGGCATAAATAGATTAGATGGAAAGTATACGTAGCAGCTACGTAGCCCTTTGTAAGTCTAGGATTAGGCTTCTTATTTTCGGAGGATGTTGTCCTCGCGGTTTGCTAACATGCGGTCCCACGTGTCAGTGCTTTACCAAGCCGATCCATGTCCAACATGAGGCAGAACAACGGCAGAAGCAACACGTGGTTAAGTTGAAGAAGATGAGGGACAAGCGGATTCAGCAACGAGTGAAATGATGGTTCACGTGGTTAAGTTGAAGAAGATGAGGGACAAGCGAATTCAGCAAAGAGTGAAATGATGGTTGCTTCGTCCCTCCAACTTAACTTCGGGAAAGGTGCAGCTTGTGATTTGACGCCTCATTGCTCATTACTACGCCGGCGCCATGACTGGGGTGCTTCACCATGGCTGCTCTGCACTGTATTCCGGTATGGCACGTGGACCCGGTAGCTTGATGTCCCACATGTCTGCGAAAGGGACTAGAAGATTTATGAAAGCGAGCACTCCACTCTTACGACGGAGGAGTAGACGACACGACGGCCCAGTGAACTGTCACGTGTAGTACTGTATAGTACTATAGTTTTGCTGTTTCGCACGATCCATCGATACAAACCCGATTAAACAGGAAAGGGCGGGATTTTTCCCGCGCGGTAGATGATACTGGCCATACATTTCAAAGGAGATTTTAATGTATGCAAACTGAATAATTATAAGTAACAATATGATATCTAGTAAAACTAAAAACGCATATGATTTGTTGTGTTAGAGTGTAGTAGTAGTGCTGTATTGCATAGTTGTTAGATGTAACATGCGAGAACGTGTAGAGATGTAGTTTTGGAGGGCCTACAGAGAGAAAAGCGTAATACGGTCACCGAACTTCAGAATAAGCTCATTACGGTCACTATATACGTTTTGCGGTGATTATACGGTCACTTGCTCACAGTTCAGCATCGGATTGCACTCTGTTGACCAGCCAAATAGTCTGCGTGGCGCCATGTTGACTAGTTAAATTGACCACGTTCCTTGTGGGTCCCACCTGTCAGTTTGCATAGGCAAAAGGTCAGATAAACACAAATTTACGCAGGCGCGACAAGGCTCCAACCCGTGCGCGGGAATCACATGGTTGTGTATGTGTCTGTCAGGGCCTGATGTGTGCGCTTGCACGTGTAGGTTGAGCACTTGAGCGTGAGAGTGTGTGTTGGTCGTGTGGTGTACTGGTGTGTGCATGCATGCGTGCGTGTGTGCGTGTGAGTGTTGCGTGCGTGCGTGTGAGTGTTGCGTGCGTGCGTGGCTGCGTGTGTACGTGTGAGTGTTGCGTGCGTGTGTGGGTGCATGTGTTTGTGTGAGTGTTGTGTGGATTCAGTTCATGTGCATGCGTGCGTGTGTGTATAATCACCACACCAGCTCCTGTGTGTTAAAACAGACGGCTCAGCATACCAATACAAGGCCACCTTGTCCGCTGTGCCCGCGGTCATGACTTCGAACCACCGTCCAAATATATTTTTGTCGTTTGTTTTCATTCTTACTAGCAAGATGCCCGTGCGTTACACGTAACATCAAGATGTATTTGTATGACTTGTTTATCTTGTGAGAGAAAAGGATGAACGAGGGAAGGTCTTATTTGCAAATGTGGAGAGGTGTGTGGGTACCTTTTTGCAAAATTTCCATAGTTTCTTTCCTATCCGTCAGATATAAATCGGACGGCCTATATTGCAGGATGGCAGGTACACCATCATCACCAACTCTGTTTTTTATAAGAGTGTATTTTATAAGGGTGTAGATGTAGAGTAGATACAAGTCGACAGGTGGGCACGATGGTAGTGAGATGACGTGATGCAACACTAGAGGTGCCATGTGGAGCGTTTAACTGGTCAACTAGTCATGTCATGAGCAAATACAGAGTTGTACGGTGAGCCCGTGACTGTATAATAACCACTAAATGTAAATGGTGACCGTAATGAGTGGATTCTGAAGTCCAATGTATGTATCATGCTTTCGCTTCAAATACAATGATCGTCATTGCATATATCGCGAGAGAAAGATGAAACATGCGTGAATTTTCCGGGGGCTTACTTTTAGAGGACCTGGAGATAGTTTTGTGTGCATACGTGAAAGGGGTGTACAGGGGGGTATGCGATGGAGAGAGAGATGCTCTTCGTTTCTCTTTATTATGACTAACGTTGTATATACTATAAAAATATACAAATTCGCAGTGCGGAATAAATATCATTGTGGGCACCATGCAATGCAAATTAGCGTTCGTACTCCTCCATATAACTTTGTAATGTTGTATATATGTAGAAACTCTAAAATAATTTTTTGGCCACACTTTATTCAAAAGGAATGTTGTATGCGAAATAAACGTGAATAGAGGGCTTTTTAGATCAATGGGGTACGTGATGTAACATGTGTGAATGTGTAGTTGATG